>NW_026854679.1:0-91772 GCF_026571515.1 Ruditapes philippinarum | reverse complement strand
AAAACCCTAACAGAGCTTTTTTAAAGCATAAAAACTGATTGGAAAAGCGAAAGCTAATAGAAATAAACGCATGCGGTTTAAAATCAAATAATCACTTTTAAAAAAAATCTACAGGGAAAAAAATGTCAATTTTAAATTTTTCTACAAAAATTAATACAAAAAAAAACAAAACCAAAAATGGTTTGTGAGAGCTAAGAAGGTAGCTTAACAAAAAGGTATTGACGTTAAAATTTTTTTTTAGTTTTCCCCAAAAGGGCTTGTTCCCTTTTAATAGTTACCCTCAATGAAAGATTTGGGGTACTGAAAAAATTTTTAAAATGAAATAAAAAAGAAAATTCAGATAATGCAAATTTAAAAACATCATAAAGAATTTTAATCAACATTGCAAGTTCAAAATGTCTTTTGAATAAATAAACTAAAGAATTCCAAGGGTCATCAAGCGGGAGGAATCAAGTAATCCCCAATTTCCCAATGTCATAAAGCAAGGGGGAATTAAGCAAAAAGCAATTTTCAAATGTCTCAAAAAAGATAAAAATAAATGCATTTTTCTTTTCCCATAATAAAAAACGAAAAAAATTTAGATAAAAATATCGTTTTTTCTTTTTAAAGTTTCCATTTTTTTGAATACATTACACAAAATTGGGCTTTTGTGAATACCTGTCACTTAAATAATATCGGTCACTTTTTGTATTTTTTTGCCTTTCTTTTTGTACTTTCACACTTTTTGCCTTAAATTTGGTTTGCATATTGGGTTTTATGAAAAAAAAATTTGCTCGATTCAATTTTTTATTTGGTAAAAATTTTTAGATTCTACATACCGTTCTAGTGAGCACCCATGGGGTTGGGGGTATTTAAATCAATTTTAAAAATTCTGTAAATATTTTGATTTTTTTAGATTACAAAAAAAAAATCCCTCTAGATTTTAAAAAACCCTTAAATAAAAAAATGCCCAAAGTTTGGAAAGAAATCGTCGAGAACTTCCCTTTTTCTCCGTTAAAAAGCCCCAAAATGGGATGAAAGTCCCCAAAAAAATCGGGAAAAAATCCCCGGTATACGAAATGGTTTTTTATCCCTTTAAATTGTTTTTTTCTGGACAACAAATTTTTCCCAAAAAAATTTCAGAGAATAAACGGAAAATTTAAAACATATACAAATTTAAAATTTTTACCCCGGTTTCTATTTCGACACCCCTTTTCCGGGCACTGTTTTCTTTTGGACATGCATTTTCCAAAGCAAGAAAAACTCAAGAAAACCTCGGCTTTATTTATGATAAATTTTCCAAAATTTTCAAAAAAGGGCAAAGGATATATTTTTTTCACTGTTAAAAATTAACGGAAAATTGATAGAAAGGGCCGAGAAATTTTTTTTTAAACATTTTAGGGTTTTATTTTTCCAACAGTTTTCAGAAAATGAATGTAAAAAAAAAAATTAAACATTAAAACCAAAAAAAAAGTTTTCCTGTTTTAAAATTCTAAATTTTTAAAAAAAATTACTGTTTATTTAAAAATAGAACTGTAACATTATGACTAGTAGTTTAGTCCTCAAAAAAGGTCAAAGCTTCCCGGTTTGTTGAAAAAGATGGCCGAAAAGTTTTTAAAATGAATAAATTTTTAAATACATTTGTTCCATCACCGGATAATTTTGATAAACATTACAAAAATGATGAATGGTCATCATAGCCCCTCATCTAAAATAAATTATTTTTTTAGAGTTCTATAAGAACGTATTTGCTATTATATTACTTATTTCCCCTTTTTAAAACAAATTTTTAATTTAGAAAAAAAAAAAAACCATTAAGACGTTTTAAAACATCCATCCCCCGGGAAAAAAAAAATAAGCAATATTTTAAGTTGATTTTTTAAACGTATTGGTTTTTAAATGCATCTCCATAATTATTTTCATTTTAAAAAAAAAATTGTAAAAAATAGCGTACAGTAAGAGGATTGCGAAAAAAAAAGATTTTTTAAAAGTCTTTGTCCTTTTTTTAAATTTATTTGTAATTTTGGGAAATTTTTAAACACTAAAGGGGGTTTTAGTAAAAGGATTTTAAAAAGTTAGTTCCTTTTTGGCATAGATATGGAAAAAATCCCTTTGTGCAAAATTTCATATCACCCCCCTCACTTTTTTTCCCGAAAAAACTTTTTTTTTTTGCAAAAGGTGTGCATCATTTTTTCTCAAACCGATTAAAAAAAAAAATACATACCATCGATTTTTTAATTTTTTTGTTGTTTTTTCTTTATTTAAAAAAATCGAATTTGCAGTATTTTCTATTTAAAATGTATCATTCTCTTTCAAAATCTTTTTTAAATTTTTTTTTTTTTTTTGTTTAGGCTTTTAAACCCATGGTGACCTTTAATGATAAAATTTAGGGTTTGCAAAATTAAAACTATTGGATGTTAAGCCTGGAATGGATTTACTCTGGCAACATGGGTAATTAGCAATTATAGTATTTAAACAGTGAAGAAAATTTCTTCTTCATATCGCATTTTTGTGTGGTGAAGCGCTGTCTATATGGATCCATTTGAAAAGAGCATCAAAGGGTGCATTTGTAAACATTTTAAACTGGGGGGTGATCTTATTTGAACTCTGTTCCCCATTTTTAGTTTACAAAGGGGTTTGACCCCGGCCCCCCCCTCTACACGAAATTTTGAAGTGGTTAGCTGGGCTTTTTTTTATTTGTGTCTTTTACACATAATTTTTTAAACATTCTATTGAAAGTTTCCCTACCCAAGATAGCAAAAATATTTTAAAAAACAAACATCATAAAAAGATTTTTTAAGAAAATATAAAACTTTTCAAGACCCAACTCATGTAGATTTAACATGTTCATATGCATTTAAAACTGAAATTCTGAGGCATTATTATCACAATATTTCTCTGGACTTAATTACTAAAGTGCTATTTGGGCAAATTATATTTGACCTTCATTTGGGTAACTACGCGGAGGAATTAGTGAGTTCGCTGTCTTAATATTGTAAATAACTTTTCTTTGTTCAATTTAAAGATAGTCTAATTTTAAAAACATTTTCATTATTAAAATATTTAATGTCTCAGGTTTTCCAGTAATGTGTAAGAGAGACATAATGTGTCAATGGCATAATTTACTAAAAGTTTTAGAATTGTAATTTGGGTAATAATACACAATTAATATGTTGTGCTTTCTTTTTCAGATTTGAATTTAATTTAAACAGTTTAAGAACTCATGATTTAAAAGAAAAGTAAAAATGAATTAAAAAACATTTAAATGCTTAATAGCTATACATTGAATCATATCATATGCTACAAAAACAGTGCGGTCATGTTGTATAAAGGTATTATTCTTTCTTACAGGGGTTAAAACTGCAGAAGATTTTATGACAGTAACTGATGACGATGTACCGACTTTGGCCTATTTTATTAAAAACAGTCATTCTTTTATTCATCACTTTCATTGTCTTTAGTTTTCTTTTAACTGCCGATTTTAAAACTAAGGCCCTTTATACGACGTCATTTGAACAAGTTTTGATTAAGGTCCGACGTGAGCACGTGAAAGAAACATTACTGAAGGAGGTCAGAGACTATTGTTCGACTGATACAATTGGCAATAAATCTAATTTCGAGTTTTTGGAACGCAATTCGCTCAATTTTAGTTGTCCTCGGTCTTTGAAATATTTGAAGGATCCCAGGCAACTAGTTGCACTGGCAAGCTATCCTGGCTCAGGTAATACTTGGGCAAGACAATTGTTGGAGACTGTCAAAGGTAAAGAAAAACTGTTTTGGGACATAGTATGCAGATATTACAAATCATTTTGTTAGACATCTTTATGCCATAACGTGTTGGTAATATCTAACAGGTTCAAATTTAAAGACGGTAATAATTTAATGCAAAATAGTATACAAAGTATATTTGTAAGATTATGCAGGATCCGATGGAAGATATTTGGTAACTTCTATAACAGAATGTTTATTACTATAGTTTGCAGCCAAGCAAACACATATCCTTTATCTAACCATGAAGGTATAATGCAATAGTATGTATCACTAAAATGATAGATTGTTCAAGTTGTATTTATTATGTATTCTAGCTTTCGTAACTCATGTCTTTGTCTTTTCGCATTGCCATACCAAATTGCAGTATTAAATATTTTCATAAGCAATACACTATCAGTTGGTCAATACAAATGAAGTCTAAAAAATAGAAAATGGTTGGCCAAAAATTCGTATCACATGCGCATTATATACTATAGTTTATTTTTATTTCTTCCATCTAACACTTCTAGGAATATATACTGACAGCGTTTATTCTGATGGGAATTTTCCTGGTTCCAAGTTGTGCCTTAACAGCGGGAAAGTATTAATCATAAAGACAGGTAGTATAGGGGACTCTTTAACGTCACGACTGCGCATGCGTGGCGTCATATTGGATTCTTTTTTTAGAATGTGATCATCCGTCTATTTTTAGAAATCCTTTTTTATTTCCCGGAAGTATACGGAGCTGACTCGTATACCCGATCTTAGGGCTTGAATTGCGGACATTGAAGGTCAGGTCCTCGGCCCTAGACGGAGAGATAATTTCCATCATTTAAGATAAAAGAAATGTTTGTAAATAAATACCTTCTTAACATTTTCAGTTATAAAAAATATTTTCAAAATAATATTGATACATTTGTTAAATATAACTAGTTTACTTACCTACATCTACTAAGGAAATGCCTGTCATAGCGTAGCGTCCTTGTAGACTGCGACTGTGCCGATCTATTTTTAGTTAAGGCATTTCACAATCACCAGGAGCTATTTCATTAGCCCCACGCATTGGGCATTAAGTACCGGCGTCGCTCAGTCTAGATTTACAATACCTAGCGGAACTATGTTAAACAAAAACCCTTTATCCTTCGTTACTAAATATAGCTTTTCATTAATCACAAAAGATGAAAATAGTTTATTATCCTTTCAAACGCAGCGACCATGAAGTACCGGTGTCGCTCAGTCTAGATTCACAATACCGAGCGGAACTATTTTGAATAAAAACCCTTTATCCTCCGTTACTAAATAGAGTTTTTCATTAATCACAAAAGATGAAAAGAATTTATTATCCTTTCAAACACAGCGACCGTTAAGTAAAAACTCATCTACCAGAAATTGCTACGCATGCATTAACATACTTTAACACTTTATATATTGTACCGTTCTTTTTTTTATTGCATGCTACGGTCAACTGATTGCATATTTTAAAAACGGTTGACCTTAGCATGTGGTCAAATTTTGTGATTTTTATACGAAATTAATTTTAAATGAAATTTATAATACACTCATGTATAAGAAAGTTGTAAACTGATTTTGAATGAAATTTATAGTACAATTAAGCTATATACCGGTCTTTCATCGTTTGGGCAACCGTTTACGCTCAAAAATTTTGAGATAGGGTCGTTATAAGATAGAATGAACCGAAAGCTTTCGTTTTGACCCGGGGTTCTCGATTCGATTTTCAGCCGTTTTTTAGTAATGGCCCTTTAGCGGTTTTTAAACCTTTTTTCAAAGTCCATAAAACCTTAGCATTTATGTACCAAGGAGAAACAGATTTTTGCGAGTTAATACAGAAAATGTATTATCACATGGTTCTATCTCTTACCGTTTTTGAGATCAGGATGAGTTTGAATATGGCAGACAAAAAACCCTTCATGCGTTATAGATACGCTATAACTGTTTTGTTACTGTACATTACACTAGAGCATGTTTGCATATCAAACGAAAGCGTCTGTTGACAAATGCTACAAGCTCGTTCTGTCAAACCTAGGAGAGTGAAATCGCTGATGCGTAAAAAAATTTAAAATAACTAAAAAATAAGCTTACCCCAGTTCTTTACTCCTCACGCCCTATTAAACTATTTATGACCGACAGTTACGACAAGGTTATAAACCCGGTATTGCTATTTTTGATCAGCCAATTGAAATTTGAAAAAAACGATGACGTTCTAAAAATAGACCAGCCTCGTTTTTGAAGCCACCCTTTTCCATTAACCCCAATGAAAAGTGGAGAAGGATAACTGGATAAATTTGCGACCATAAAAAAAACGCCTTTTTGTCTTTTTATGCAACACTTTGCGCATATCGATTTTCAAGAATATTTGTTTCCCATTTGATAGAACCTAACCAAATGCTTCAAAAGTACAACCCTAGGTTCTCGATTTTGGATTTTTACCGTTCCTCTAGTTATTGGCCCCTTTAGCGCATTTTTTAAACCAATTTTTCAAGGTCCATTAAAGCCCTTGAAATGTATTATACCGTTTGAAAGATCTTCTGCTCGAGTAGATAACAGAAAATGTATTAAATTATTATGGCGCATCCTATCTCTTTACCGCTTTCTGGCAGATTCAGGAGAGCTTGAAATCCTATGGCAGACAAAATCACTCATGCCCGGAAAAACGCAATAATAGATTTTTTCCCGTTTATGAAACCGAAACATTAGTCGTTTTGGGTAAATCAAATTGAAGGTCTTGACGAGTGCATTTTAGTTACGAGATTTCAAACCGGATGTTTAGTCACTCGTTTGCGTGAAATCCATTTTTCTCCCCAAAAAACCAACGGACCGATTTTATTCAATACCTGTATCGAACGCAAGGTATAACTCACTAGATTCAGAAAAATGTATACTTTTGTATCCGCTGACTCGGAAAGGGTTCCGATAAATTTGAAGTAAAATCACTCAAGGGCGTTAAAATTGTGGATTTACGCCCTTCATTAGTCAATATAACCCGGTCATGTTTTGGTATCTTACCGAAATGTTTTGAGGGCCGCTCTGTATGGAAAATATGGGACTAAAAATCACTTAATGCCACCAAAACGCTGTTTTTCTATTAAAAACATTGCTTCATTTAAAAAATACTGTTACTTGAAATATTAAACTTCCAACCCTTACTGCGAAATGATTTTTACTCTTTGACGTCAATCACCAAATTTGACTTGAAGTCACCACTGCCGATTACATTATGCGCATGCGCCCGATCTTAAATCTATAGAAAAGACATTGTCCAATCTAAAAGCAGTTACCTTTTCTTACGGGACACTGAATGCTAACCCTAATCAGAGAGAAGAAATTATTTGACCAAGGGATTTTGGTCACGTGACTATTAATAAATAAATAGATGAATAATGTCATGCCAAAAAAATAGCAGCCAAATTAGATTTTAATACGTGTGCTGATTAAATGAATAAAACTTATCAGCGTTTTGGCCCATAAGCAAGATGAATGCCACTAATTACATCCTTCAACTTTAAAACATGGAATATTACCGAAAGTAGACTCAAAGACGTTCGATACTTGTCCAAAACAAAATTACCCCCGAATAAGTACGAAACTGGCAAGCGCTCGGGCATTCTATAACTATAGCCCGGGAAATCAGACGTGTGCCAGGTTTCAGATGTCAATAAAAGGAGTATGTTTCAAATTATAGTGAAAATCGGGGCCCAATCGCCTGCGATAGATGCGACCTGCGATTGAAAGAACAATCACAAGTGGTTCAAACCAAATTGCGAATATATTTTAAACAAGAACCTCGGTTGAACCGGGTTGAATGCTCCAACTGAGAAAGGTTTGGACACAGGGGAAAGCTATAAAAAAAAATGAACCCAAAGGGCAATAACCTTCTAGGTTCTCTTTAAGCCATTGCCAGTTCTATCTAATTATATCTAGCTACCTACAAAGTTTCATTTTGATATCCCCTAATAGTTTTTACAAGTAATGTCTAGGACAAAAAGTCAAAAAAGTAAAAATAAACAAAGGGCAATTACTTCAAAATAAGGCAAGGCAAGTATAATGATTCTTAAGGGCACTGCCACTTTCCACCCAATTGAGGACCTATCCTATCTACACAGTTTTCATGTTGCATTCTCTTATAATTTTTAGCAGAGTAATGTCCCAGACAAAGTTTCAAAGTGTCAAACATGAACAAAGGGCAATAACTCCAAAAGTAGGCAAAGGAACAGTGTTTCTTCAGTTCTTGTTGCACTGCCCAAACTTAACTCAATGAATCTATCTAACTTACAAAGTTTCATTGTTGATATCTCTTAATTTACATAATGAGTTATGTCCCGGACAAAAGTTCAAAGGTTGTAAAATAAACAAAGGGGAATAATTTCAAAAAATAGGCAAGGTCAGAGTTACGGTTCTTGTTCACTGCACAAACCTACTCAATAGATCTATTTCTACCTAAACAAACGTTTCATGTTGATACCTCTTATACTTTTCAGATTATGTCCCGGACAAAGGGTTTCAAAAGTGTAAAAATAAACAAAGGGGGATAATTTCAAAAATTAGCGAACAAGGCAGCACAGAGTTACGGTTCTTGTGCTGGCCCACACCAAACTCAATTGAGATCTATCTACCCTACAAAGTTTCATGTTTGATTAAACCTCTTTATACTTTTTAGGAGTTATGTCCAGGACAAATTTCAAAGTCTGTTTAAAATAAAACAAAGGGGGATAATTCAAAAATTAGGCAAAAAGCAGGTTACGGTTCTTTGTGCAACTGCCCACCCCTACTCAATAAGATCTATCTACCCTACAAAGTTTTCATGTTGATACCCTCTTATAACTTTTAGAGTTTATGCGAGGACCCAAATTTAAAGTTTTAAAAATAAACAAAGAGAGATTAATTTCAAAAATTTCAGGCAAGGCAGTTTTACAGTTTCCCTTGCTGCCACCGCCCCAACCTTTACTTCAAATGAGATCTTCTACCTACAAAGTTTCATATTGATACCCTCTTACACTTTTAGGCAGTTATGTCCCAGGACCCAAAAAATTTGGACCAAATTTCAAAGTGTTTAAAATAAACAAAGAGAGAAAAATTCAAAAATTAACGGCAAGGCACAGTTACAGTTTCTTGTCTGCACCGCACACCTACTCAATGAGATCTATCTTTACTACAAAGTTTCATGTTCCGAACCCCTTATACTTTTTAGAAGTTATGTCCCAGACCAAAAATTTCAAAGTGTAAAAATTTAAACCCCAAAGGGGGATAATTCAAAAAATTAGGCAAGGCCAGGACGTTACCGGGTTCTTGTGCACTGGCACACCAACTTTTAATGAGACTTATCTACCACCACAAAGTTTCCATGTTGATAACCTCTCCTATACTTTTAGATTATGTCCCGCCCGACAAAGTGTGCAAAAGTGTAAAATATACAAAAACAGGGGGATTAAATTCAAAACATTAGGCAAGGCCAGAGTTACGGCTTCTTGCTGCACTTGCATTTTACTCAATGAGATCTATCTACCCTAAAAAAGTTTTCATGTTGATTACCTCTCTTACTTTAGGAGTTTCATGCCGGACCCCAAAGTTTCAAAGTTTGCAAAAATAAACAAAGGGGAATATTAAAAAATCAGGGCAAGCAGGACGTTACGGTTCTTATGCCACCGCACACCTACTCAATGAGTATCTATCTACCTACAAAGTTCTCCCGCACCTGTTGATACCTCTTATACATTTAAGAAGTTATGTCCCGGACAAAGTTCAAAGTGCAAAAATAAACAAAGGGGGGAATATTAAAAAATTAGGCAAGGCCAGAGTTACGGGGTTTTTATGCACCGCACACCTACTCAATGAGATCTATCTACCTACAAAGTTTCATTTTGATACCTGTTGTTTCAAAGTTATGTCCCGGCAAGAAAAGGGGACGGACGGACGAACGGACGGACGGACGGACGGACAAGGCGGCGACTATATGCTCCCCCGAAATTTTTTCGAGGAGCATAAATTGTAGGTGCTCCTCAACAAAAACCAACCCCAAAAGGCGGATTTGGCGCGTTTGTATCAACAACAAGGCCAACACATTGCGGCTTTGGAGGATTCGGTGGTTTCAACGTCATCTACTGTATCAAATTAGACGAAAAAAATGTTGACATTCGTTTGTATAGTGTACTACTGTTTTGTAACATATCTTTTATGTTTCTTTGTAAAAATATGTTTTCCTGCGTATATTTTATCAATAAAGATGGATGACTGGAAACAGGATTTGTCTTCTAATTATATCAGCTCCTTCACCACCTTCAACCACCCACTGCCCCCCAACCCACAACCACCCCCCGCTTTTCCAACACCCCCACCTCCACCCCCACCCCAACCCCCGGGCCCCCAAAAACCACCTCCCCCACAAGCATCCGCCTTCACCCCCTTGGGGCCCAACCCCCCTACCCCCCCCAACCCCGGGGTTACCAAAAAAAACCCCTTCACCACCACAACCAAATCCAAACCCCCGAAACCCTCAACAAAAAACCAAATTCCCCTTTTAAAAGTAAGAAGGGTGGGCTTAAAACCCGTATAAAACGAAAATTTAGGGGTACTTCTGTTGTTTTTTGAGAAAAGGGAAAATTGTCGGGCAATACTTTAAAATAATTTATGTTTTATTTTAAAATTTTGAGGGGAAAAGGGGGGGGAAGATGAGGGCAGAAGACGAAAATATTGGGATTTAAAAAGGGGAAATTTTCCCCTTTTCGGGACCCCCCTGGTAAGGGCCCCCTAAAAGAAAAAAACAAAAAGGGAAAAACGTGCCCCGTCGTTTACATATGGGACGAAAAAATTTCAGGGAAACCCCCCCAGACAGGCAATTCGGAACAATTTAAGGAACGACTAAACAGTTACATAGATCAAAAGTACTCTTTCGATGATGCTCTTTCTCGCGTTGCAAATGATGTGTTGCGGCATTTGAAGAAAATGTTAAGACAAAATTATGCACAATTTCTCATATTGACTTTTACGTATTGCAAATGAACCCTACGCGACAGCAAATTTTCAAGTCCGCGAGGAAACTTACACATCAACACGATATGAATTTTAAGGAATCTATTCGACAAGCCATTAAACTAAGAAAAAATCTGTTTGAGGTTCTATGGCCCAGTCATGACATTAACATTTCTAATCATGAGAAGGATAAAAACGATCATGAGGAAAAAATGCGTAAGAAGGATCGCCAGTCTTAAGTTTACAACGTTACAATTGGTTCCATAGAAGTTTACGATCATAAACAGCAGAAATGGGTCCCTTATAAAGATGATCCAGAAAAATGGTATCAACATTTTTAAGATTTTAGGGACGGTTACGTAACACCCAATCACAAGGGTCATACATCGTAGGTAGCGGCCATTCGCGCAAAACAGTCGAAACAATAGAAACGAAGCTCAAAGAAACGGAGAGAAAGCTTAAAGAAACGGAAGAGAAGCTTCAAAATGCACAACGCCCCGTGGTTAATATGGCACAAGCGGTTCAAATGGCAAAGTCGGAAGTAAAACGATTACGTGATTCCAATATAGAAACGTCGGCGCCTAAAAAGCGCCGAACGTACAATGACTGGAGTCACTTAACTTGCTAAATTGAACAATTATCAGTTAGAAAATATATTGCAAGGATATCAAGTGACAGTGTGTCCGGCTGGGACCAGACGAGTTTTTTAATTCACTGTGTAAACGACCCAGTCAGTATACTGTTCACTTTGAGCAATCGTTGAAAAAAGCCTTACTGGATGAATTGCAGTCAAATACAGGATTCAAATTCGAAGATATGCAGACTATATTGTGTATTTTACATCATGTATAGAAACATGAAGGACCTTTCAACATATTTTGATGTGCAATGCAGTAAATGGAATGACGATTTTATTTGATTTTATTTTAGTTTCATGTATAATAAAGGTAAAGGTACCCAATAAAAATGTTGTAAAGAAAAATAATGGCCTTGTTATGTATAATGATCCCATGTAAATGTAATTGATTGATACGCTTAAGTAGGGTGGCATAGAGGTGACATTTGCAGTTTTATTTTATCTCGTGGCCACGACTTATTATCTTGAGGCCTCAAGATATTATCTCGTGGCCACGACTTATTATCTTGTGGCCACGACTTATTATCTTGTTGCCTCAAGATATTAACTCGTGGCCACGACTTATTATCTTGTGGCCACGACTTATTATATCTTGGCCACGACTAATTATCTCGTGGCCACGAGTTATTATCTCGTGGCCACGAGTTATTATCTTGTGGCCACGACTTATTATCTCGTGGCCTCAAGATATTATCTCGTGGCCACGACTTATTATCTCGTGGCCACGACTTATTATTTTGTGGCCTCAAGATATTATCTCGTGGCCACGAGTTATTATCTTGTGGCCACGACTTTTTATCTTGTGGCCACGACTTATTACAGCCAATTAAAATGGTCTTTTCATCTTAAATAAAAGTTAATATCACAACGACCGTATATTGCACTGGCCAAAGTGTCACAAGAGCGGCGGGTCAAACGCTTCAGCGATGAATAAGGGGGACGTTTTATAATATGCAACTAGAATTTCATCAAATAGCAAAAATCCAGCCAAAAATATTATTTTCAAACCAAGTTATATTGAAAAATTTGTTAACAAACCAAAGGAAATTAATCCATTAGGCCTTCGTTAAAAAGATGATTTAGATAAACTTAAAATTAATCCTGTCAGTATCCTTCAAAATGACGATGAGGATGTTCCACCTTGGACTTATAATTCCCCTGAAATAAATATTAACCTTTCAAATATAAAAAAAGTCATCAAATTCACATGAACATTTCAAAGAGAAGTTTCTAGCAATTAAGGAAGAACATGAAAATTTTATACATATTTATACGGACGGTTCAAAAGAAGGTTGCAAAGTAGGTGCGGCTGTGTTTAAAAATAATTTTATATCTTGTATGAGGTTACCAGATAATGCATCATTTTTTACTGCTGAAGCAAAAGCTATCGATTTAGCATTGTCATACATAGCACAGCATACCCACGATAAATTTGTGATATTTTCTGACTCGCTCTCTGTTTTTTAATATCCATTAAAAATAAAAAATCTGACAATATCATGGTAAAGAAACTTCTTTTACGATTTCATGATATACTAAAAACAAAAATATGTTAAATTATATTGGATTCCAAGTCATGTAGGAATACGAGGAAATGAAAAAGTAGATGCTTTAGCTAAACAATCATTAAATTTTCAAAAAACTGACTTATTGTTACCTGCTTGTGATTTTTGACCGGCTATAAATAAACTCGTATCATCTGAATGGAAAGCAAATTGGGACAATGCCGTTTTTAAAAAACTTCACGATATAAACCCATCTCTTGTTGTGTCACCATCTCTATCTCTGTCAAACCGCCGTGATCAAACAGTTCTTCTTCGATGCCGAATTGGACACACTAAAATTACCCATTCTTATCTCCTTACAAATGACAATGCCCCTTTCTGTGTAGGTTGTAATGAAAATTTTACTGTCAAGCATTTTCTTCTTGAATGTCATGATTTTTCACAGGCCCGTAATAGATTTTAGTCTGTAAATTCACTCAGAGAGCTTTTTAATACAATTCCATCAAAAAACATAATTGATTATTTGAAAGAGATAAACTTTTATTTCATGCTTTCCGATGTTTTATTGTAATATATCAGATGATTATATTCTGATAAACCACTAGTGAAATTTATAAAATATAATTTTCACTGTAGCCGGACTATATCTGAATGCCGATGAAAAGAAAATCATAACTAAATAGAATAACAGGCAGAAATAAATGCCATCATGCGTAAATTTTGCTTCTTTAGGAAAAGAAAGTCGATGTCATCATACATAATGTTAAAAAAATGTAACAAAATTAGAGAAATGTAACAGACCTATATTTCAAAATTTATAATGTGACGTCATGATGTGATGACGTCACAAGGGAGAATGCGCGACGTTACGCGGCAAAATTAGTAAAAACATACTTAAAATCACTACAAAAGCATGAAATAAAAAGAAAATTTATTTGTTTTACATATAAGATTGAAATATATTTCATTCGTGAACACCAGCTATTATATTTTCACGCGTGGCTACGCCACTCGTGAAAATATTGCATCTGGTGTTCACTCAGTGAAATTATATTTCAATCTTACATGCAAAACAAACAAATATCCTCTATGTATTCTAGGATCTAATTGGTTCATTTCTATTGTCATTTACAAAGTTTAACATAACATTTTAAGCCTATTATAGCATTCGGCACGATATGGCCAGTTATGTGTTGACGTGCCGTAAAAATCCATACAAACAAACAATTATAGTTATAAGTGTATCCCTTTCTTCTGTTTTGTATGGTCAGGTGTTTCTTTCATTCATCTTTTAAGACTATTAAAATCACAGAAATCTATTTAAATCTATGATATTCTAACTTAATGCGTCTAACTTGAATAAAGAAATTCATTAACTATGTACAGGAAGCTGCATTCCCTATAATAGGTCAAGTAATCTTTACTTGAAAAACTGACTCTACATATAGTCATGGTTAACACCTATATTGTGTAGAATTTTAAACATAACATATCAACTATCTGTGAAGTCAAAACATGTTTATTTTATGTTTACATGTACAAAGGGACTATGTAACAATTAGCAATATTCTTCTTCGTTTGACCCGCCGCTCTTATGAAAACTGTGGCCAGTGTAATATGAGGTCTTAGTGATATTAACTTTTGTTCAAGATGAAACGACCATTTTCATTGGCTGAAATAAGTCGTCGACACAAAATAATAACTCGTGGCCACGAGATAATAAGTCGCGGCCTCAATATAGTAAGTTGTGGCCTCAATATAATAAGTCGTGGCCACGAGATAATAAGTCGTGGCCACAAGATAATAACTCGTGGCCACAAGATAATATCTTGAGGCCACAAGATAATAAATCGTTGCCATGGAATAATAAGTCGTGGCCACGAGATAATATCTTGAGGCCACGAGATAATAAGTCGTGGCCTCAAGATAATATGTCGTGGCCACAAGATAATATGTCGTGGCCACAAGTTAATAACTCGTGGCCACGAGATAATATCTTGAGGCCACAAGATAATAAGTCGTGGCCACGAGATAATAAGTCGTGGCCACGAGATAATATCTTGAGGCCTCAAGATAATAAATCGTGGCCACGAGATAAAATAAAACTGCAAATGTCACCTCTATGCCACCGTACTTCAGATATAAAGAAGACAAACACTACTTCATGTCAAATATATTTATTTTCTACATTGTAACATATATAATTACAAAGTTGTATATCATTTTACATAATGGGCTTTAATGAATGTCGTTTTCAGTGTAAACTGTTCTCTCTCAAGATATAGCTACTTTTCTCCAACACACTGTGAATATGACGTTATTCATCTATTTATGTTATTAATAGTCATGTGACCAAATAATTGGTCTAATAATTCTTCTGCCTGATTTGTTACATTCAGTCCGTAAGAAAAGAGTAACTGCTGTTAGATTGGACAATGTCTTTTCTAAATTTAGATCGGCGCATGCGCATAATGTATCGCAGTGGTTACTTCAGTCATTTGGTGATTGGACGTCAAAGAGTAAACATCATCACGCAGTAAGTTGAGTTTATATTTCAAGTACAGTATTTTCAATGAAGAATGTTTAATAGAAAAAGAGCGTGTGTGCACTAGTGATTTTTAGTCCATATTCATAAAGAAAGCCTCAAAACATTTCGTAAGATACCAAACATGACCGGGTTATATTGACTAATGAAGGCGTAAATCCTTCCTATGGACCTTGAAAAATTGGTTTAAAAATAGTTGTGGCCCATAACTCGAGAACGGCGAAAAATCGAATCGAGAACCTAGGGTTTATTTTGAAGCATTTGGTTAAGTCTATGAAATGAATCAAATATCTTGAAAATCGATATCGTAAAGTTTTGCATAAATTAAAGACAAAAAGGCGTTTTATATGTCCAAATTTATCCAGTCATCCTTCTCCACTTTTCATTGGTTAATGGAAAAGGGTGGCTTCAAAACGAGGCTGTCTATTTTTAGACGTCATCGTTTTTCAATTTCATTGGCTGATCAAAAATAGCAATACCGGTTTAAACCTGTCGTAACTCGTCATAAATAGTTTAATAGGCGAGGAGTAAAGACTGGGGTAAGCTTATTTTAGTTATTTAATGTTTTTTACGCATGAGTGATTTCATACTCGGTTTGACAGTACGAGCTTGTATCATTTGTCAAGACCTTTCGTTTGGTATGCAACATGCCTATGTAATGTCCAGTAACAAAACAGTTAAACGTACTTATACGCATGAGTGATTTTGTCTGCCATATTCAAACTCTCCTATCTCAAAAACGGTAAGAGATAGAACCATATAATAATACATTTTCTGTATGTACTTGCAGAGATCTTTCCATTGGTACATAAATCTAAGGGTTTTATGGACTTTGAAAAAAAGGTTTTAAAACCGCTAAAGGGCCATAACTAAAAATCGACTGAAAATCGAATCGAGAACCCCGGGTGAAACCGGAAGCTTTCGGTTCATTCTATCTTATAACGACCTTATCTCATTGTTTTTTTTTTTGCCCAAACGATGAAAAACCGTTATATAGCTTAATTGTATTATAAATTTCATTCAAAATCAGTTTACAACTTTCTTATACATGTGTGTAATATAAATTTCATTCAAAATAAATTTTCGTATAAAAATCACAAAATTTGACCAGTTGCTAAGGGCAACCGTTTTTAAAATATGCAATCAGTTAAGCGTAGCGTGCACTTAAAAGAAACGGTACAATATATAAAGTATTAAAGTATATTAATGCATGCGTACCAATTTCTGGTTGATGAGATTTTACTTAACGGTCGCTGCGTTTGAAAGGATAATAAATTCTTTTCATCTTTTGTGATTAATGTAAAGCTATATTTAGTAACGAAGGATAAAGGGTTTTTGTTCAAAATAGTTCCGCTAGGTATTGTGAATCTACACTGAGCGACACCGGTACTTCACGGTCGCTGCGTTTGAAAGGATAATAAATTCTTTTCATCTTTAAAACTTGTGATTAATGAAAAGCTATATTCAGTTACGAAGGATAGTTCCGCTAGGTATTGTAAATCTAGACTAAGCTAATGAAATAGCTCCTGGTGATTGTGAAATACCTTGACTTAAAAAAGATCGGCACTTGCGCAGTCTACAAGGACGCTACGCTATGACAGGCATTTCCTTACTAGATGTAGGTAAGTAAACGAGTTATATTTTACAAATGTATCAATATTATTTTGAACATATTGAAAAAGTATTTTTGTGCCCCCACGTTAGTGGCGGGCATTTAGATTTACCCTTGTCCGTCCGTCCGTCCGTCTGTCCGTCCGTCCTTCCGTCCGTCCTTCCGTCCGTCCGTCCGTTCACTTTTGTGTCGCACGTAACTCAAAAAGTATTTGACCTAGAGTCATGAAACTTTACAGGAATGTTGATCAGCATGTGTAGTTGTGCACCTGGGTATTTTCGTCAGGATATTGTTAGTATTTTCAGAGTTATTGCCCTTGACTTAGCAAAATTTTGCAATTTTCAACTTGTGTCGCACGTAACTCAAAAAGTATTTGACCTAGAGTCATGAAACTTTACAGGAATGTTGATCAGCATGTGTAGTTGTGCACCTGGGTATTTTCGTCAGGATATTTTTAGTAGTTTCAGAGTTATTGCCCTTGACTTAGTAAAATTTTGCAATTTTCAACTTGTGTCGCACGTAACTCAAAAAGTATTTGACCTAGAGTCATGAAACTTTACAGGAATGTTGATCAGCATGTGTAGTTGTGCACCTAGGTATGTTCATCTGAATATTTTTAGTATTTTTGGAGTTATTGCCCTTGACTTAGTAAAATTTTGCAATTTTCAACTTGTGTCGCACGTAACTCAAAAAGTATTTGACCTAGAGTCATGAAACTTTACAGGAATGTTGATCAGCATGTGTAGTTGTGCACCTGGGTACTTTCGTCTGGATATTTTTAGTATTTTTAGAGTTATTGCCCTTGACTTAGCAAAATTTTGCAATTTTCAACTTGTGTCGCACGTTACTCAAAAAGTATTTGACCTAGAGTCATGAAACTTTACAGGAATGTTGATCAGCATGTGTAGTTGTGCACCTGGGTATTTTCGTCTGGATATTTTTAGTATTTTCAGAGTTATTGCCCTTGAGTTAGTAAAATTTGGCAATTTTCAACATGTGTCGCACGTAACTCAAAAAGTATTTGACCTAGAGTCATGTAACTTTACAGGAATATTGATCAGCATGTGCAGTTGTGTACCAGGTATTTTCGTCTGGATTTATATAGTATTTTAGAGTTATTGCCCTTGACTTAGAAATTTTTGGCAATTTTCAACTTAAGTCGCAAGCTTCTCAAAAAGGATTTGACATAGTCATTAAACCTTATGGGCAGGTTGCCCAGCATATTTTAGATTAGATTTGCATCTGGGGTTTCACTTGTGGATTTTTCCAGTATTTGTAGAGTTATTTCCCTTGACTTTGTAAAAAGATTGACAGAACAGTGGCGCGGTGGGGGCACCCGTGTCCTATGGACACATTTCTAGTTTATATCTTAAATGGTAAGAACGTATCTATTTACAAACATTTCTTTTATCTTTAATGATGGTAATTATCTCTCCGTCTAGGGCCGAGGACCTGACCTACAATGTCCGCGATTCAAGCCCTAAGATCGGGTATACGAGTCAGCTCCGTATACTTCCGGGAGATTAAAAAAGATTTCTAAAAATAGACGGATGATCACATTCGAAAAAAAAAACGATGATGTCATTCTAAAAATAGAATCCAATATGGCGCCGCGCATGCGTAGTCGTGACGTTCAAGAGTCTCCTATACTACTAGGACACATAGTAATGATAGTAAGACTAACCACAGTGATTGCAAATAAAGTCCAGGGTTGTTTTTGAATTACTCTAGCGTCATCCTCATCCTTCAAAATCCCTACGATGCATTAATTGCAGAATTCAATCGAAACCCAGAAGCCCAAGTGATAGAGAACACTTAAATGCAGGAAAACATTTGGCCCAATCGTATTATATCTATCGAAAAAGTAAGTATTTTTCCACTTTACAGAGGTAAGTAAGCCTAAAAAGATAAAATTTATACATAAAATACATAGATCAAATGGAAAACTCTGCCAAGAAAAATGTAAAAAATATGCTCAGAATTAAATTGAAGACTGTTTGTACGATTCTTAACCCGTATTCAGTGAAAAGCGTTGCAACACTTTTCATTTTTAAGTCACGTCGCTTTCCATAATAAAAATGCTTGAAAAAATGGGTAAGAGAAGGGCCTAAAACTTTGCACACAAGGTTTCGGTCTAGATCTTTATCAAATAATATGCAAATCACGGAACAATCATTTCAAGTCTTGTCATGTCAAATAAAATATAAAATTGCTTTGTTCAACTGATTGGTATTAGATTTGTTTAAAGCCATTAATTTAATGTTATATTTTTCTCTCTTGTATCCTCCATGATATCAAATGTTTCAGAATGGAGACAATATGTCGAAAGTGACGTAACATGGTGGCAGCTTATGGCCCTTTATTGGATGCAAGACAGAGCGCAACATGTTTTAGTTTATGAATGGTTGCTCGATAATAAATTTCTTGAATTGTACAAAGTAGTGAAGTTTTTAAACTATAATGTGACTTTTAGTTCTTTACATTGTTTATCAAACAACATGTCAAACATTTATAAAAGAGTTAAACCAAAATGGATGACGAAAGAAAAACTGTTAAACTGATAAATCTTTAAGGAAACATGTAAATAGTGCAATAGATACTGTGCGTGATAGATTAGATCCAGGATTAAACCTAACGGATATTTTAGATGGTTATAAATTACCGCTTTAACAAAATATGGTTAAGATAAAAAGGATGAAAGATTTTAATTACTATTTACTTGAAAATGATTTGTTTCTACAACTGCTACTGTTGTTAACAAAGTTTTTAATGTGTTAATGTTTTTTCCCTGGTTTTATTTTATTTCAGACACTTATGCACTCATTCACTTAATTATCCATATAGATTATTACATTTAATAATGTTTACCTGTATTTGATATTTTATAAAACTTCATTTTTGTTTACAAAGTAAGTTCTTGATGTGTTGATGTTTTTTATTCTTGTTTTCATTTATTTCACACCCATACACTCATGCACTTAATCAAACGTATACATTATCACATTCGAGCACTCAACAACCCACACCCACATCCATGAACTAACACTCATTCATTAAATTATCCGTATACATTATCACATTCCATCACTCAACAACCCACACTAACATATTGTAACTAACACTCATTCACTAAATTATCCGTATACAGTGACACATTCCATCACTCAACACCCAACACTCACATCCTGTTACTAACATTTATCCACTAAATTATCTATAAACATGATTTCGTTCCATCATACAACAACCCACACTCACATCCTGTAACTTATAGTTAGTTAGTTACTCATTTTCATATAATTCATTTATATTGCTTGTGTTTTTCCAGGGTCTATGTGACTTAAAACTCAAACAAAACAAAAAAAAGTGTTGGATAATTATGCAATATTTTTTTATTGTTTTTATGGAGGACTATTCCTCGACTAAGCTTACAAAATATTGGATGGTTCTCTTAAGGTGCCTGCAAGAGTTAGACAGCAATTCCTTCCATCAGTTAAATCGGAAAAAGATAAAACTCATTACATGATCTGAATGGACCTTGAGTGTGTTTTAAAACCCAACCTCCAGAACAAGTTCATTTTTAAAACTTCCTTAAGTTGGACACGTTAACTTTTATTTCATTCAAATAGAGATGACTTTATTGTAGATAAATTGATATGTTAATACCTTAGAGGCATAGTTTAGCCTGTTTGATGTATAAAATAAAATTTGATTTAAATTTATTGTTTTGCTTACAGACATAATTAAATATCAGATTTATACATTAAATCGTTTTGAAAATAGATTAAGCGAAAATATCACGAATTTGATAAAGAGTTTTGTAAAGTTAATGTGAACAGCTTTATTTCTCGTAATAAAGAAATCTTTCATTTAACAGTAGTCTTTTATGTTTCATTTAAGTATTACTGTATAAATCATTGTTCTTGCCTGAGTGTTGCTTATTATTGATTTTCGCTTGCAAGTAAGGCTATTTAAAACGTTGGAAGTTTTCGCAGAGCAAGGACGTTAATTATTCAATTTGTTTCTAATCTTTTTTATTTCTTTCTTTCATTTCATTCCGGTATAGACCGGAAGTACAAGTAATTTTTTTCATGTATGTTGATATTTTAAATTATTTCAAAACACGGAACGAAATTGTGTTCCACTTAATGGGCATAATAGATATCGGAATTTGTTAGGATAACTATAGGAATAGGGTAGGTATGCTATTAAAAGGATATGCATTTGCATCATATACAAAATCACGATAACCACGTGCTTTACGTGCTGAGAGTTATTTCATAAGTTAACAGGTACTTAAGTGACCTTATGATCATTCAAGGAGGATCAGGTGAAAGTCAAAATAAAACTACATGTTGCAATAAATCATTTCAATTTTATATTTTACATTGCATGAACGATGGATAACTAGTGTGTCCTAAGAAAATTTGTTTAAGTATCCGTCGAAATATATATTATCCTGAATATTTTCGAATATCAACTATTGGTCAGTGACATAATAACAGTAATTCTTTTGAAACATATAGTCAATTCAGCAGCTCCATTTGAAAATGGAAAAAAGTTAGCAAATATCTCTTTATGTATTTTCATTACAGGGCCAAATAAAATGGGATACCAATCACACCCGACGAAAGCATTGCAAGGAAAGGTTGAACATGAGTTTATTCATCTATTTATATTTGATTCTGAAAGGCATCAGTTATAATTTCTAAACCTTATATTATCATGTCACTGCCTGTTAATTAAAGGAATTTATATAGTCGCCTCCATCATCTAAATAAAAAGATAAGCAAAATTCCTGCTAAAATTGTTGCTGTACATGACCATTTTTAGCTCGCGCCAATTTTGACTTTTTTGTAAAACAATAGGGGAAAATCGCACATTTTATCAAAAATGCTTTAGTAATATTATGTGATGATGATGTTTTATTAAAATAAAAAACAACATTGTTGTCACTTATATTACAAATGTAGCTCTAGGGATTTTATGATACTCATTCAACATTTTTAAGCTTGATGCTGTTATTGTTTAGATTAATACTAGAAGTGAAAATTAACCATTTATTTTCTAAATTAGTCGAATATATCATATTTATAACATGCATTATCAGATCTAAATGTCATATTTATATTATTATTTCAGATCAGAAATTGGCTGTGCGGGGCATAAAGTTTGTAGTGTCCATTTTCACCGTAGTTGGTGTTATAAAGATTCTAGATACACAATGTACGTATTTCCTTGTACACAACAACGAAGGTATAATATGAAAAAACCTAAAAATATGCCTTTGGGGTGTTCTCGCTTATTCTTGCCTTCAGCTTTGACTTATAAAATTTGATTTTTTTATCAGCTTTCTATGATTTAAATATCAATCACCATCTTGCTGTTATGTATTTGTATCAATTGAAAAAATGATTAAATGGAAATCAATGTATTTTGTTCCCAACAAAAGATTTCTTTTATTTTTATTTATGGCAATATATATTAAAGGAAACCCATTTGCAATATTAAACACTTACAGTCAAATTTGAATTCTTCAAAACCACCTCAGACACAGTTTTCGGTGTGAAAAAACGTAAATTAAAGTCAGTATCTGATTCTTTATTAATTTCTATAATGCAGTCCACCGCCCCCGCAACAACCTTTTCACAATCCTTTACAAACAGGATTTGCTGTATATCGTTAACTTGTTTATTTACAGATTCTGAATCAGCACCAGCAAGGGAGGTTACTTACGGAAGTATGTAAATTTTGTATCAAATACGAGCGTAACTACAGAAACAGTTATTACAATTAATAAAGCACTCCTTCATCGTGCCATTATCGCATAAAAAGTTATACATGTAATATCTATAGAACACAATTAAACGTGGTCATCAAATAATGTCACAGTTGGTATTCCAAGGTACCTCAAGCGTCTTAATTTGAATCATATGTTTGTAAAGGCAAAATACTTTTTTCTTCGTTCGAATATTTCGAACATTTCAGATTATGGTCCTGTCAAATGTGAAGACAGATTGAAATCGACGCTTGCAGAAAACTTAAACGTCGTGAAAAACTATCCGAGAGGTACAGCAGACGAATTCATGTGGAAAATTGGCGGGAATTTGTCTGCACCAGACGACATTCCAAAATTCCCAGTTATTGTTACTGCTATAGATTCTTTGCATTATCCCGAATCCATGGGGTTGTTTCGGTCAATACACCAAGGTATTATGGGAAACAGGAAGTACAGTGGTCTAGTGAAAATAATTGTGTACGATCTTGGGCTAACTTTCCGCCAGCTGAAAACGGTATATTGACTTATTTAAACATGTTTATTTTATAACGCTGGTGGTACAGTAAATGTAACACTTACTCAAAAAATCAACGTTAATACATGTAATATTCCTCAAACTAAAAGTTATCATTTTTCCAGGATAGTATATACATGTTTTAAAGACAGAGCGCTTTACTCACAGCAAATACTTGTCGAGAATATATCTGCCATCGGACTTGCCAACGGTATAACAGTGTTATGGGTTATATATGGTGGAACTTATATTTTCCCCCCATTAACTAATTAAAAGTTCACAGTTTTGTTAATGTTTTGTTATTGAACATTTTATTAACCATATTCGATCATGATATTCAATTTTTAACGATGACTTATACCTTTTATATTACGATTTTAGTTGTAGACAAAGTGCAGATGTGAAGTGCGATCATTTCCGTTCACGGAACTTCCGGAACATGTCCGAACAATAGAAACATTTGCCTTTAAACCAATTATAATACAGGTACTGTACCTCAAATAATCTCTTCATCATACATTCTTTATTTCAAACATAATCGAAACATAGGGTTTTCTTTGTTCATCTTTACAGTAAAATTGTTTAATTTCAAAATATTTTAGCTTTAAATACTTCAAAATGCTGTTATTGGTTCTGCTTTCAACAAGTGACGTAATTTTTCATGTTGGAAAGTATTTCAAGCTTGCTTACAAATGATTTCTGATTCAGTCTACGAAAATTTCTTATGATTGATAAATTAATGTAGGCCCTTATATCCACAGGTGCTTGTGTATTTTTCATTTGTAATATATCTTAATGTTTTGATATATGTTTTTATATCAATTTCTTTCCTTCCCCGCAAAAAATTAATAAAAATGATACTAAATGTATAAGTAATGTCCACTGGAATTTCTGCAACTTTCTGAATTTTAATGCATTTATAGCGTGAAATCGTTTATGATGTCATTGACAAAACATTTATTTCCATTTATTTATTTGTAGCAAACTAAATTTGCAGAGGAAGGTAACAGACAGGTTAACCAGTATTTGATTATAGATAGCAACTTTATATTAATATCTTAAAATAGCATGCATTTGCAGATTGGAAATATGTAAAACTATTTGATGTGAGTGGTCAAGTACATCTAAATTTTATTTTTTTTATTCACAGATTCTACTGGTTGAATTTGGTTTTGTTTGCTGGGTAGATGCTTCTATACGTTTCAAAACGCCCGATATTGACGCAGGAATACAGTTCGCCATTGACAACAGTTTACTTTTTTACGTCAGACGTGACGTCAGCAAATCATATACAGTCGCGAGACAAACTGATAGCAAAACGTTTACATTTTTAAAAGAAAAAGTATGCAAGTTTAGAAACTTTACCGAGCTGGTTGGTGGCTTTTTTGATGTTTCACTATGACACGGTTTCTAAAGTTATTGTGAATGCTTGGGCTTCTTGTGCCTTGAACAAACAATGTATTTCTCCAGATAAAACGCCCCTGAAACCAGAGTGCAACTTACGTCACACAAATGATGGGCGGTGTCATAAATTTGACCCAATCAGTGTTGAGTATTCTGATTCGTCACGTGATTCACGACACCAATGAATATCCATCTGATAGACAGCTTGATACTATATTTCGAATATACGGAAAAATGAAATTGACAATTATTTTGAAAATTGTAACCCAATTCTTAAGTGCTATTCTTAAATATTGTTAGGTGGTTATACTCCACATTTATTTAATTAATGTTCATGTGATATGATCTTATTTATGACCTCTTTTCTACAGATTCTAAAAATAAAAGCATATCGTAAAACAGATACGTGAAGCTCAGAGTTAGACTTGGTAACTGGTAATTATAATGTGATATTTCATTGTACATACTGAAACAAAATATCGCCTACAAATTATATACATTATTGCGGACATCATAGCGTTAGTCAATACGAAACATTCAAATACCACTTCGGTCCGTTACAATCAAATCGTTCCGGGGCTAATATTCGTAATAACATCGGAGTAAATACATATCCAAAAGTAGTTCTACCACATGTGTAAAACGAATGTAAATATTTGACATTCAAATGAATATAAAGTCTGTTTCGGTATAATTACAATTGAAAATATGTCTGAAAATCATTTTTAAATTAAATAGCCCGATTATAAACAAATCCGACTTAACAGGTTGGCATTTTGCATTTTGTACTTTCGGTTTCTACAAACATAATTTCAAGTATAATAAGGTCATGGTTGGCTAAAAGGCAAAGAAGTACACTGCGGAAAGGACGTAGGAGATGTATTTGTAAATTTTGTTGAGTCCGTTCTTCTTGGTTATTTAAGTTTTTTTTCCGTTATTCAATTTTTTTAAGTGCATGAGTTTTTACCGTTTTGTGCTTCCATTAAACTTCTTGTTTTTGTGTTGGCCGGTCTTTTCCGTTGTTGTTCTGGCCTGCGTTCTTGCGTTATCCTCGTTCTGTTTCTTTATTTTTTTCTTGCCTGTTCTGTCTATAACATTTATCACTCTTATTGTGTTCTGTAGGTGTTCTATATCACTAAGTCACTTTTATCGTGTCTTGTTTCATTTCTCTATATGCTTTTTATGCTGTTCTATTTTTTCGTCTGTTCCACAGTTGTCTTGTGGAATATCCGTGTTGTCCTTTTGCTTATGTACCAACTTTTTCATCTGCCACTTGATTTGCAGGATGCTATTATCTTGTTGCCTTTTCCATTTTTGTGTGTTCTGTTAAGTTTTTTATAATCGTTCCACTTTGTAGCATTTTGTATTTTCTGTTCCGTGTTATGTGATCTTTTCCATTTCTTGTTCTGTGGACTACTCCGTTAAGACTTTTCCATGTCCGGGTGACGGCCATGTTTGTATGTTGTTTGCTGTCGGTTCCGTTATGTCTTTTTTTATGCCTGGGTGGCGTCCAGTGTTGTATGTCTTTCTCTGTCGTCTTTTTCTGTCTGTTCCGTTAGGTCTCATTTCCCTTTTGCATTAGGTCCTGGTCAGTTTAGACTGCCGCTTAGTCTCTGTTTGCATGTCCTATACATTTAGTCTCTATATTCTGATTTTCTGTCAGTCTTGTAGTCATTTCATTATTTTAGTGAAGTAGCGGGGGATCGAGCTCACGACCCCTTGATTGGTAGGCAGACAGTGTTACCAATGCACCATAGCGCCCGCTCTGAATAACAACTGTTTTTGAAAGTCCTTTATACATTATTACTTCAATAGTTTACAGCAAAATGTATTGCAATTAAATTTTAACACTTCTACTTAGGAAGTCAACCCACGTGACTTTGTAAAGTAATATTTTTTTAGATTACTTACCTGTTACTTTAAGATACCCTGGAAATTTAGAGGAGGGTATTAAGTACAGATAATGCAAGAATTTACTATGTATCTTTAAATATCCCGGATACCGGCTTATCTGAAGGGCACGTGATAACATTTTAACTCAATCAAAATTTTTCGGGCCTTTCCGTCAATCTTCGGATAATGACCTCGGACACAATAGTATAAAAACACAGAACGGATATTTCGGTATTGCCTACGCTAAGAAATTAAACAAAATAGCCATTCACACAAATACTAAATAGTGAGAAGCAATGTGCAATCTAGCAATAACACATTTGCCATTGAAATAGTGACTCTGTTGAATTTATATAAAATCTGCAATGAGGCAATATCATGTTTTCGCATTTGCATTGTCTTAACTCTGTTAAATGAGCAGCAATGTGCTAATATGTAGCGTAAAATAACTTGGTTCCCTAATTTGCTAGTCAATTGTCACCACGTTCATTGTAAATAGAACAAAATTTTGCACCACACTACTATAATAGGAAGGGTTTGTTTTCGTCGTAACCGTTCCTGGGCGGTGACCTACACAATTAAAACGATTTCACCGTTTCTACCCGTACACCGGCTGCTGTAAACCATTTAGAATGGAGACTTTTTTCCATATGATAATAAAATGGACGGCAAAAGATCTTTCTAACAGGGTGCGCCTATAAGGCACATCAATTTTTTTTTCGGGTTACATATATATAGAGTTAAAAACAACTGTATTCATGTAAGTACCTCGACACCATTGTGTCAGAATATTTCTCTTAAAAAGAAGAAACATTAGCTCTGTTGTTCAGGGAAAAGTCTATTTCAAAACTACCTGACCGTACGGAATTCCTATCATTTTTCAAAATGCTAATACCTGTGTAACAATTTTACAATGGTGTCGTGCAAATGCCACCCTCTCGTAAGAAAATATTCAAACAAAATTATTTCTTATATACAGATATGTTAACATTTTCTTAAACAAAACTTTGTAAGACAGCAGTTTTATATAGCTTTATACACTTAAAGGTTTATGAGTAATCATATTAAACATTATGACAGTAATTAAACGCTTATGTGTACATGTCAGTGGATAGTACTATGTCGTTAATACTTCAACTCGATATAAAACTTGACAATTTATTTACCCTCGAGATTTTCATATGTAAATAATAGTTTGAATAGACATAATCTAAATGTATTGAAGTTCTGAAAATTGTAAACAATCGAAACAGTTTTAATGACTGTTAAAGATTGTTAAATTATTCTTTACATGAAAAAAGTCATTTATTTTTGTCACAACGTTGTTGTTTTTTTTGTTTTGTTGTTGTTTTTTTGGGGGGATTTTTTTGTGTGTGTGTTTTTTTTTTAATATATTTTTTTAGATTTCCATTTAAAATGATATGCGAGTATGTCCTTCCTTGCAATAAAAAATGTCCTTTTAAAGGGGACAAACTTACTTGCTTTCTCAAATGGTGAAAAAATGCCTTATTTAGGCCCTCAAACATTTATTTTTGTTTGAGAAATGTTGTTAAAAAATTGACCACTTTTTCAGCGCGGCCCCCATCCAAAACATACATCAGGGGGTTGCCAGAAGGGGGATGTGTTCCCTTCTGTTTGGGGGTTTGAAAGGGAGCGGAGTCCCCCTCATCGCCAAGAAAATTTTGGACTTTTGGGAGGCTAAAAATGACCCCAGGTCGATCATAAAGTAACGTGTAACCAATGCTGAAAAGCCTTTGACTCTATCTCAATCCATTGAGAAGTGGCAGCACTTTGAAATCAATTTTGATGGAAAAAATCAACGCAAAATAGTGATTTTTTGGCAATTTTGAGATGTCCCCTAGTTGCCATGGTAACAGGAAAGTTCAGACTGAGCATGTTGTTACAAAGGCAATGGTCCAGTCAACATTTGTGCCAAGTTGGATTAGTATTGAAGCAGTTTTTATAGTTTTATAGCAACTTGAACTTGTAACGGGAGACTTTTTAATGAAAACAGCCATTTTTCACAAAATGCTCATGGGGTAATGGGTTAAGGATAGGCTTGGTCCACTAAAACAACAAATGCACGGCGTCCAATTGCAAGCATCGTGTTTCTTTTCGTGTGATTGAGGTCTTTTGCATTTTTGCCCCGTAACAGAGTTAAATATTCTAGTTTTTTCTTTTTGCATTTTACAAACAGGACACATAGAAAATTATAAAAAAGTAACATTTTTCGTTTGGCGGGGAAAACTTTCAAAAGATCGGAAAAAACAATTGCAACAGTCAACACTTTCTGATTTTATCTTTTAATCATTTTGCTTTTGCCGATTGAATAATATGCATGCAACATGGCATCATGGCTTGAACTACCAAATACTGTGAGAATAAACCATACTTATAAGTCTGAAATTTGAAGTTCAAGAGTCAAAATAATGAGCATTTATTTATTTTTAGTTTCTTACTCGCCAAAAGTGAGAGTGAGATACGAATTATATCTAGATCTAGAATACTGTAACATACCTCTATAAATGTAGCTTACGGTAGCTGAAAAGGAAGCAGGACAGTCCTTTTCACCTGACCACCAAGCTCATTGGATAAAATAGTATCTTAAAACCTTTCACGTGACCGGTTTTTGGTTTCGTTATATATTTAGTAAGGAATAAAGAGGATATAACTCTCGCTATACGCAAAAGGCTAATTTCTCTATTAATTTTAATGATCATAAATATGCTTCAAGAGCCGAAAATGTTTAAATATGTCGCTCAAGATGTTCACAATTGAGTTTAATTAGACTCATTAATTTTTAAGGGTTTTTAATTTAGTCATTTTTTTTTAAAACCATTTTTCCCTAACCATACATCAGTCTTTAACCCCTTTTTGGGTTTTTGCCCTTTCCGGTTTTTTTAAAAACTTAGGGTTTTATTGCCATAAAGGGTTTTTAAAAGGGCCTTTGAATGTTTATTCCTAATAAAAGTTTAACACAACATGAAATGTAAATAGGATTTCAGAAATGTCAAGATAAATATGAAATGGAATAAAATAAAACATTGTCCGAAGAAAATGCGAGGTATCCTTTAACTTTATATAGTTTATTGATTTAATTTATTGATCTAAATCTTTATGCTGAGGAAAGCCCATTTTGCTTCGCGATAAAGTGCCTAAGACTAGGACGTGTGTTAGATAGATGTTGTTCTTCGTGCTTAAATGTATACATCATATTTGTAACTCATTTGATAAAAAAATCTAAAATTTGTAATTACTTTTATAAACTCAAAGATGTGCATGTATAAACATGTTAGTACAGGCAAGTTTGTTATTTGCGAATTAAATGCTATACTGTACGGAGATTGTGTTTCAAAGTATTCACTTATTCAAGGAGGTATTCGTGTTCACGTACAGATAAATTTCTGTTCTGTGACAGACGAAACATGCGAACGGACTAAATGTACGCAAACTTTATAAACACATTTTTTGTCTTTTTGTTGTTGTTGTTTTCTATCTTTTTTTTCAGGTGACTCATTACAAATCACAGTACTATTTGTTCTAGTTTTGGCAGTTTTTGGACTTTTTCTTGGAAACATATTCTACGGTAGCGTATAGGATGTTATAAGTATAATTATTCGAGTTTGTTGCAACGAATACGTTTATAGCTTTTCGGTTTAATAGTGCAATTATGAATGTTTTGATACAATTTTACATATGCATATATTTGTATATAGTGAGTCAAAAACATCATTAAACAAGACTCACTTTTAAACGTTTTTCCTTGCACGCAATTTAAGCTTTCTGAAAATAAAAAAGTAATGTATTGTTTATTTAAATCTAATGCATGGTTTCTAAAAGTATGATCACACCTACTTTAGAAGACAAACAAGAGCTTGCAAAAGCAAATAAATTTGAATGTTGTTTTCATTCAATTTCAAATGACTTTTTTTGTTCTGTTCGTTTGAACAAAATGTACAATTTCACAAAAATGATGCCAGTTCAAGCACATACTTAATAAGTGTGTGTTGTTATACTTCTCTTTCAGACCATTCTGTAACGATGAACGTGCATCCGGTTGGAAAATATGATTTAAATGACCAGTCAAAGTGTAAATATACATTGTTTCTGTTTATTATTATTATTATTATTGTTGTTGGTGGTGGTGCATTTCATGTTTGATATTTTCAATATAAATATTCTGCATTTGAAAAAGAAATTGTAACATGTTAAGGAAACAATTTGTTTTAAACTTAGTAGTGAGATTTGCAAAAAAGCATGGCACACTTGCATTTTAGTAACATAAGAAAATCCAATACGGCACAATTGCATTTCGATTATCATTTTTACTCTGTTTGTTAAATAAGGAGGATTTTCGTGGTTTGCTATTCTGTTCTGCTAAATCATACTTATGAATGTCCGAACATGAATTTTTCAATTGGAGGAAAAGAAAGCTGTTAAGTTTAACAAGTCAGTTTTGCTCATTCATTGCTTTAAAGGGTTTGACTCTTTTTCATTTTTTGCCACGGAGGGCTGTGCTTAATTAATAAAAAAATATTGTACTTTATTTATTGAAGGGCTTTCAAAGACCTGTGACAAAACCTTTGCACCAAGCTTTGATGAAAATTTGCAAGTTGTCAAAAATTACCCCAAAGGTGATGCTGACCGTTATCTTTCAAAAATTGGCGGGAATATAACTCAACCAGTCAAAATGGCGTCATTTCCGGTGTTTATTACAGCGATGGATTTCCGCTACTACCCGTTTAGCCAGGGGATGTTTTTTTCCTTACACTCCATATTAAATGCTGAAAAGAATAAGGGAAAAAGTCGTCTTATTGTGTATGATTTAGGATTATCAAAACGTCAATTAAGAGTGGTAAGTGATCTACGGTTTAACCTGTGTAAAGTGACACTTAAGCTAGTGTCATTTAAGAAATAACATCGGCCTGAGAGGTGTATATCGGCTATTTAACACCGGTTTGGAGTTTTGATGCGTAGGAATTGACCACGAAGGCCGTAGGCCTGAGTGGTTAATTTTCTCGCATCAAAACGACATTCTATATTTTATGCACCGCTTCCGTTTTCACTCGGACCACCTCGACGGTTATTATTAAGCCGAAAAGTTGCAACTGTTCCGTTTTCGGAATACCCCACCTATTATCATTGAGTTACATTGAAATGGCGGTGCCAAACTAGATATGACTCTGCAAATTTCACTGATAGGTAAAGAAATCTATATACTTTTTAATTTTTTTATCCTTTTTAATATACACGTGTAGTCCATAGCCAGGCAAGCCAAAGCTCGGACCCTCTTCGCAGACCCGGTCCTCTCGTATTTATTATTTTTCAAAGTATCATTTTGCAAAAGATTTATCTTCTTGAGAACTATACCTATTTGTGTAATACGTATTTACCTTTGATCCGTAAATAGTTAGTTATAAAGGTAAAGTAGTAACTTGTATTCATTTATCGAGATATAAACGACACCCTTGGTAAAAATAAAACAAATATTCCAAAACATGGATTTCGCAATTATATTACTTAGCATAGCGATAGGAATGTGCTACCTTTTTGAGACATTTTATATTTCAATTGATGCCTGTTGTATTAAGTTTGTTCGTAGCAAATTGTCTAGAACATTCAGACGTCAAAAAGTTCCTTTTTATGCTATTACATATTACAACTTTATATACTAAAATTCATTTAGACAGCATTCCTTCAGATTCATGTTAATTTTCATGAAACTCTGAAAATTATTTAAAAGTAAAACGTTGTGAAGTGAACAAAGGAAGTAATTTACACGTTACAACCAGTAAATTACTATGAAAGAAGACAAATAATACCAAAATAGCCCTTAAACTATCAGGTAAGCTCAAAAGCTCAATGAAGAACGCTGAACTGTGAATCGGGCGACCCGGGTTCGATTCCCGGGCGTCGCAGGTCAGCGTCTGTGTGATTGATCATCAAATCCTTTCTACTATGGAGGCTATTCGTTGCCAAAAATCCAGCCTTGTTGATCTGAGTTGAACAGTTTGTTAATGGAAAAAATACAATTGTATTTCTTTGTATGTAAACTCCAATGTTGCATACTTGGATTGAGTTTGCCGACTTAACATTGTAAACATGCATTTCAACAAAATACAATTTGTTAAACGACAAAACATTAACTGATAGTAGCAAAACCAAGTGTTCGAATACTCAAAACAGAAGTTACATTCTTAGCTTTACATTGTCGAACCATCATGATTCAGATCAGCATAATCCAGCTTTACGCGTTTTTCAATAGGAGATAAAATAAGCTCCGCCCATTTTCCCGCCCACTAAATCATCGTAAATAAACGTATTTTCCGCTCAGTTTCGGTATTTACCGTCAGCGACAAGAAGCGGCGTAGTTTCCGTTTATCATACCTTTTAGGTGTTTAGTTGCTAAACATAATTCACTTGCATGATTGCCTACAATCAACATCAGGGGACTTTAAAGGAATATAGGCATATAAGTTTTAAAACGTTGTAGACACCACATTTCCTGGAAAAAGAAACTTAAAAACCCCCCAAAAAACACCAGGTTACATACTGTCTGAGGTTAAATATTTTTCAAGGAAGTGAAAACTATTGAAAAGACTATATTCAACGACAAATAAATTTTACTGATGGTATTCCAATTTGCATAGGAATGAGTAACATTTACAGTTAAGCTGCTACCTTACCACTTTCAAATTTTCAAGTCAACATCTGATAGAGATTTTGATACGACTAATTACTAATACAGACCAAATTCTGGCTGTTGTCTTTTAGTAGTACTATTATATTAGTAACCTTAATTCTAGCGTATGACTTGACAAGAAAAAAAAACTTTTAACAATAGTAAAATTATAACCAAAGTTGTATGTACCCTTTCGTACATAACTTTTTATTTTTACCATATATTTTCCCATTTTTCCTATTTTGTTTTTCAATAAGTAAAATTTAAATGGGTTCAAATGTATTTATGTTGATTATCAATTTATGTATACCTTGTTTATTTTATCTCTTAGAAAGCCATCACTAACAAAACTTAATAAATATTCTGTGTAGTATTTCATGTACATAAAAGTAGTTCTCTGTTTTTAATCATATAGACAACAAATTTAGACAGCAAATCTAGGTAACAGCTAATGACAGCATGTATACACATACTTTAGAGGTGCTATTGATTCAGCACAATGCATAAAAAGACTTACATATATTTAACAATAAAAGGCTAAATCACATCCTATGACTCAAAATATCTCCCAATGGAGGTAAACAGAGTTGCCAGGATACACTGAATATTTATTTCAACATTAAAATGGGACAAATTCACAAGTTTTGGTTATACAACGGAATTATCGATAGTAAACTTTGCATTGTTTCGTGGTTATAGACTTGGTCAAAAATATGAGTTTTTCTTCAACCCAACATAGTCCTTTAAAGAAAGAAGGCACAGGCTTATTGTTCAGTTCTCTTTATTCGTGTTGTGCCAAAAGTACCTTCCATGTATCGAATTCTAGTACTATTTGCTGAATGTAAAAAAAAGACATGCCTAAGAGTATTGCCGTGGCTCACAAAACACTATCATTGATATCAAAAAATATGGGTGTGTGTCATTATATATGGGAAACATTTCCTTATGTTATTTGACCAACTTTTAGTTTTTGCATATTATTATGCTCATTATCAGTATATACGTTGTTACATTTTTACATTATATCTTAACTAATTTTTGCATTACTTGAATATCCTGTACTAGAATACGTTTTAACAAAATCAGAGGATGTTTCAAAGTCAAGAGTAATGTAACAGTTTTCTATATAATTTTTGAAAATATTTTTGTATCGCCGTACAGTAGCTTACACCCATCTTCTCTACTTGATATTCTGATTTAAGTGAAAATTGGCGTCGCTCTGAATTTTATTCCGCTACTTATTTCCGTGACTAGGCAATATGGGGTGAGAGAAAGTTTGCGGAAATCCGTAGTAATATGTATTTAATTACAACGTCTGTTAGAAAAACTCGCATAATTATTAGAGTAAGTGGGGGCATGTTGTAAACCGGATGGTGTCAAATTGATGCTTTTGCAGGGTTAGCTTTCTACGCTACATGTTATCACCTTAGCAGTTAAACGTTTGTCGTATTGATACTTCGTTCTATAGTCTAATTATTTCTAGCATGTCGCAGAATTTGAAATTATAACATTTAAATGCAAGGTTTGGAATTTTCTAAGTTGCATGTTAACAGCTTTCATTTGTATCAAATCGGATAATCAAAATTCTTAATACCAGTGCAGTATGTAACTTCGATCGACAAATTAGATTTTTACTAATCTGTTTGTAGAACCGAAGTATGCATTGTCAAGTTTCATAGGCTGGATTTTTGGCAATAAACAAATAGCCTCTATATTCTACGGTTATTCACACTGATTTCCTTGAACTATTTTGACTCATCTGGAGAAATGTAGCTTTAAACGCACAATGAAGAAAATTCTGAACAAATGCTCTCTTCAGGTTGTACAAGTTTATTCGATTTTTTTTTGTTCTTCTATATGCATTACATTATTTTGTTTTCAGCTACGTAAAAAGTGTCAGTGTGAAATTAGACGGTTTCCATTTGAAGAATTTCCGCCACATGTTCGCAAACTGAAAACATATGCATTTAAACCTATAATAATTCAGGTAAGAAATCTACCGTAAGAATGCCAGTGAAAAACTAAACCCACGTCATTTAAACTATAACGTTGCATTTATCAAAATTTTAAACTATGCCTATAAGAACAGAGCGGTGAGGGAGGGGGGCGTCTCAATATTCTACTGCTTTGACTTGGCAGCAAGCAGTACAGAAATAAATGTGAGTGCAAGGGAATTCGAGCTGGTCTGTGTTTTTTTAAAATGCATATTGATGCTACTTTTGCCACTGGTGAGAAAAGGTAAATATAGAAAAAAGCTAAACATTGTTTTAGTTTTATGGCAATCAGGTATTTTATTTTGAAGTTGTGCGCAATTTTATTGCATATTCAATTTAGTATATAGCATAAAAGTAAACTATTTTGACTGTGCTAAACCTATTTTTGAAATAAAGCGCTAAACAACTGAAAATGTAAATGAAGTTTTAAACAGTATGCCAGAGAAAGAAATTGCTTATAAGTTTAATTTGAAATAAAGCGCTAAGCATATGAATGGAAAAAAAGAACGCTCAAAAGTGAACCTCTTAGATATCTCTGTCTTGTTTTATTAGTAAAGATAAACTGAAATTGCACCTTTTAACATCCGTGCCGCAGTTCTACCTCTTTCTCAATTACAAAGTTTCCCAAACCAAAATGGATACTGTAGTATTATTTTTTGTGTGAAAATTGCTTCTATCAAATGACGAATAAACTTTAGAATTGTTCGATTCTAAACAAGATACCGGTACTTGACATGCTTATATGTGAATAGTTCAACTATAAATCAACATACTTTCTTGTTATCTTTTTAGATGGCCCTTCTGGAGTTTGGTTTTGTTTGGTGGATTGATATTTCAGTGAAATTGCTAAGGGTTAATTTAGACAATGCAATAAACTATGCAAGGAAAAACAGTATGTTGTTCTTTGTGGAAAGAAAAAATCCCAAAAAAGTCAGCATAGCGAAACAAACGGACATTCGAACTTTTAATTATTTAGCAGAAGATGTATGTAAATACAGACCATTCGGAGAAGTTTGGGCAACAACAGTTTTGTTTTATTATGACCATGTTACCAAAGTTGTTGTGAATGCATGGGCGTCATGCGCTTTGAATGAAGCATGTATTGCACCGGTTGGGGAGGATAAACTGAAATGTGATTTCCTTGATCTAAGCGACGGGAGATGTCATCGATTTGACCAATCAGTACTAGGGATCATTGTGCGACGCTTATATCATGAGCAAAATGAATATCCGCTAGACAAAGAACTGAATAGTATTTATTATATTGGAAGGCGAGAATTTGTTAACTATTTTGAACATTGTAGTTTTGAATTTATGTGTTACTAATAATGAAATCTAAGACTGTATATATATATATTGCAGAATTTTATCGGTGATTTATATAAAGTTAGCATGTCTATGGGATGACGTCATTCTGCCGGTATAAATAAAAATTTGCAAACTTATTCCGGAGGCTGTTTAATGCAACTTTATAAAAGCAGCCTGAAATAAAGAACGATGTGGTAATTTCTTTTTGCAATATAATTTATAGCAAGCTGAAAGAGCATGCCTTAAGTATAAGGGCCTAATCGCAAAGCGAGCATTATGGTAACGCAAGTTTCTTGAAGTGATGGATTTGAAGTTTGTTGCGGAAGTACAGCAAAATTATGGGTAATAAGATTGCCTCTTCTTCATCGGAGGTAATTTTGGTTCCCTGTTCTATTATATTTTGACTACGCCAGGAATCAGTACCGACATGTTACCTGCACTATTTTTACCAAAGCACGCCGGGAAACAGTTTTTCTGGTTTCATAATGTACGTCTTGTGCAAAATGACAATCTATTGTGTAGAAGTAAATATTCAATACATGCTTTATAATAGTGACAAATATAAGTTTATGTTTTTATGACAGATGCAAACTGTTTGTATATTTTGCTAATCTAATATATTATGTGTGACGATTAAAATCCAATACCTACAAATGTTGTAAACTAAAATTTTAGGAAATGTTTCCAATAGAGACAGGTGAATACATAACATGTAACCGCCTCCGTGGTCGAGGGGTTAGAGTCGATGACTTCTAATCTAGTTAACTCTCTGGCATGGATTCGATCCCCGGGAGATGCTTTGGTAGTTAAGCACGGAGGAAGGTAGTCTAGTACTGGTGGAACGATGGTAAGGAAACTACCCGCCTATACGACTGAAATACTGTTGGGAAAAGGCGTAGAATGAAACAAACAACAAACATAACATGTATATGTTGGAAAACAGCAGAAAATAGAAGAATATATTATTTCATTTTATGTTAACATTTGTCCAGGATCCAGGAACGTATTAGATATATGGGGAAAAGTAATTAAATATATTTGTGCTGTTTGTGGTAATAAAAGGCAAAAATACACATCGTTAAATTCTTTTGATTATGCGTATTTTATAGCTGTTATATTCATTATTCAATTTATATTATTATATATAGTCTATATGACGGCGGGCGTATCGTAACTTATCGATAAACTACATCTAAGTTAAATTTCTAGTTATTTGAACATTTTGTTGAGTCCCTTTTTATTGGTTTGTGGTTGGCCGTTTTTGCATGTGTCTTTGTTCTGTTTAATGTTAACTGTGTTTTTTTATTGGCCGTGAAGTACTTGTTGTCAGTATTTGTTAACATATCTTCTGTTGTTCTTGTTGTCTGTCCCGTTGTTGTTTGTCCTTAACTGTACTGTATAAGCTTTTTATGTTTTCGATCCCCGTTGTCTGTTCTACTTTCTTGTTTGTTTTTATTGTCTTCTGCGATTAAGTTTCTTTCTTTTTTTTTTTTTGGTTTCGTGTCTTGGTATTTTCTTTGTCTAAGTTTCTCGTTGTCTGATCACTTGAATGCTCCGTTAAGTCGTTGCTGTCATTTTCCCCGTGACGTTCCGTTTAGTATGTCTTTAGGTCTTTTGCTACCTGTTCCGTTATCCGTCTTAGTCATTCGTATATAGTCATGCTCTTATAGTGTTGCGAGGTATCGAACTCCCGACCTTTCCGATAGCGCACTTATTGTCGTTTCCAATGTTGTTCTGTCCTGTAAGTTGTTATTATCTGCACCGTTTTGTTTTCTGTTCTAGTTGTTCCAATAAGTCATGTTAGCACATTCCGTTGTTGCATATTCCGTTAGTTCTTCTATTAGCAGTCATTGTTTCCTGATGCGTTTAAGACTTCGCTGGTCTGTATCGTTGATGCTTGTTCCATTAGGTCTATTTTGTCTGTTCCGTTGCCGTCTGTTTCATTCAATGTATTGTAGAATACTCCTTTTAGTATTTGTTTTCATTTGCCGAGTGACGTTACTTTGTTATGTCTTTTGCATGCCGCTTTTCCTTTTTTCATTATGTCTTTTGAATTGTTTTTGTTGGTCCGTTTAGTCTGTAAATCTGCTAGTTTTTATCTTATTTCCTATTTGTGTTCCCAGTTTCTTTTTTTTTTTCCCAGGGGTTTCCTCCGCGGAAAAAGGTTTTTCCAAAATTTTCCTTTCTTTTTTTTAGCTGCAGTAGCGGTGGGATCGAACTCACGACCCCTTGATTGGTAGACAGACAGTGTTACCACTGCGTCATAGCGCCCGCTCTGAATACTAACAGTTTTTGAAAGTCTTATATACATTATTACTTCAATGGCTTACAAAAAACGGCTGAAACCGAGACTGCATTCCGAAATTTTCAAAAACTGCTATGGTATCGCAAGTACACGTACCAATCTCCAAATTTCAGATATTTAACGCAAATTAACCGGCCAATTTGCATACAGAAACGTTTTAAGTTCCATGAAAAATTGTCATTGAATTTTTGATAGTCAAAAAAAAAAATGATATGACCGTAAACATTACCATGTAGATCAAAGCGCTGAAAGCACTAAACTTTGGCTATTATAACGAAAATTAAACGACATGCCATTGCATCATATTTAATTAGTGTCTTGTACATGTCTGCAGTTACGTAATTTTAAGCCCCCCCCCCCCCCCGAAGGTGCTTTATTTTATGCTTTACTGTTTGAACAAAATTAACCTTTTCATTCACAAATTTGCATTTTAACCGCAATTTCACAAACCAAATATTTTAGCTTTTTGTATTTTAGTTTCATAAGGAAAACTTACATTTATTTTTCTATAGTAGTCTATATTAGATAAGTGGCAGCCAGGGCTGGATTACATCAGTTCTATAAATTTTGTAGGTAATGATGCATAACAAAAGAATTCTGTAAGTTAAATATTTATTCAATGAATTAGATTAGAGCATATCCATCCTTAGCCATGAGCTTGTATTCAACTATTCAAATATAGCATATTAAAATAAATGAATTTCATGAAATCTATTTGTTTGCAAAATATAAGGTAGTTTAAATGTACTTTGCGACATCCACAGTCTAGTAGTTACTGTATTATACTTAAAGTTCCACATCTAGCCAGCTGTCTGACATGTCGTTTCAGTGTTATGCGGGTAGACTTGGTTCTTGCAACAGAAAATGTACTTCTTGAAGTGGAATCTATATCTAGAACTGTTTATTGCATACAAAAACGGATTGATTGCCGACTTTGACCATAGCAACCAATTCATACTTTCATAGAAGCTTGTGTTAACACATTCATCGCCACAGAATGAAATTACTATCGTTGTTATAGTGTATGGAGCCCAACATGCAAGGAAAACTAGGACCAGGATCGCCAAAAATCGTGCTGCTTTTGCATCCCGCTTAAATCGCGAATGTTCGTTCTTGTTTTTAGACTTTCTTCTGAAACTGTTTTCTAAGGTTCCGAAGAAACTGAATCGGGCTGAACGTTTAGGAATCGCGGAAAATGATATTCTGTTATGTACATTTTTATGAGTAGTCGACATGCAATTCTCTTTAATGACTTTTGTTACATTTTCTATTTTTCCTGAATCATGTCTAATTCCCTTTTCATCATGATCTTCTTCAGTGATATGTTCTGAACTATTCAGCACTATCTTTGGCATATTCGGTAAGCGTCCTGAAGAATACAAAATCTTTGGTACATTCGGCATTCCAAATTTTCCTACGTCCAACGTTCCACCGTCAATACCATCTTCCTCTCGAACGCTTATATTGTCAGCTTTTACATGCATTATTTCTTGCATCTCTGTTATTTCCTTTATTATTGATGAAGTTCTTATAATAGGTTTCGGATTGCCACTGTTTGGACTGCCAATTCTGCTTTTAATGTGCTGATATATCATAACATTCATGATTGCTAATCCCACAACTGGTATAACAAACTCAATAATTGCAGCTGTTGTAGTAAACACAAAATTATATGCAAATTCAACGTCACAGTCCAAAGGTTCCACTGTCGTATAACCCGACCAATAATTCCAGCTAATAATTGCTGGCCCGTATAACAGAAATGAAATTATCCAGGACATAATAACCAAGAGTTTGGCTTTCTGCTGTGTCATTTTTGAAGAATAGAAGGGTCCATATTTAACAAGGCAAAGTCTGTCGAAACTTAACAATAGTATTAGCAAGATTGATTCAAGACATAATGTAAAAATCTATAACATTCCATACTTTACAAAAACGTATCACCCAATTCCCAGACAAAATTCTTGAAAGCGTATAGACTGCATAAAATGGCATACTTATGCATCCTATTGAAAGGTCTGTAGTAGCTTAATTAAAAATAAAGAAGTCATAAACAGTATGAAGTTTTTTGTCAGTGATGTAAGCGATTATTGTTGTTGCGTTTGCCGATAATAGGCAAAATAAGATTAAAATTGAAATTAAAAATGCTGATATCACTCGAAACGTTGTTGTCATTCGAATGAAATCATATTCATAATAATCATTATTATCCGAGCTGTTATTGTTTTCTTCCATTTTAAACACTTTTGAATTAATTCTAAATTGTTACACTAAAATATTAACACATAATTCAGAAGTCAATATTGATTAAAACGCTTCCCAATCATTCTTTAAAAGTTATAAACTAGATAAGTTAGTAACACTTTTTTCTGTAGTCAATATTATTTCAAATTAACGTCAAAACTATAAAAATAATCAGTAAAATAGATTTTAATTTTTCAAAATTAATGATTTATGATTCATTCAAACTGCACATATCACAACATTGTTTACAAGCAAGACGCTATTTTTGAACACGGTGCTTTAAAAACATATAGGTTCCTTCTTAATTTTGAAAATAATGCGCCACTTACATAGAAAAATATGTATTATGTATAATTATTTGATATATATTCTGTTCAAACAGCTTCACACTTGTATCCATTTAAAAATAAAACATGTTCGTTTGTTGAATACAGCAATACCGAAACTGACGTTAAAATCCGAGCATGTAACAATGGTAAACCTTTACTTAACATGTTCAAATATTTGATAATGGCATAATCAGATATTAAGTAAGATATAGTATAAATCAAAAGTTGTCCGAATAACTCGATGATTAGAAGTCAATGACTTCCATAAACATAATGTACAGGTAGTTTGATTACTGATTACTACTATAAACGAATCATAAATTAGAAGTATGTGTATTGTAAATTTGTAATTATAAGTTATTTAACGTTTATCTGTATAATTCAGAAATATACACATACACATTCTATTTAGACGAGCTGAAAAAAATCATATATCAAAGAAGAAAAAAACAATGGTTTATAATATATTGATTAAAAAGACACATCATAATTGTAGCATATTAAAACAATTACATGGCATGTGCGATAAATGACTAATCTTGCAGTATTACTATATATCTAGTGCGTGATTAACGCAGCAAGGACCGTTTTACATGTTTTGACCATATTGTTTTTTTACGTGCCTTTCATGTGTCATTTGATATGTGTCAGTCACTGTAAATCACTTTCTTTGTTCCCTTCACAATTGTTTACTCTTAGATGCAAATTCAAAATATTCATGATTATAAGTATGAATCTGGAGGCATGTTGCTTTCATGTCAATATTTATAATTGAAAATATGTTCAGACCAGTACCCTACACTTATTCAAAAGTAAATGTATTCGGCTATGAATCGGACTCATAGGATAAATTTTACAGCACAAACTTAATAACCTTTACAATAAAAAATGAGAAAAAGAATAAATAAATAAACCTCAATGAGCTACTCCAATATAATTAACATGAATAATTCGTATCCTTAATGCGATGGGTGAACAAATTGTACAATACATGAATATTCAGCTTATTTTTTATTTCATAATTATACTCGCTCACCTCTTATCATACACATATTTCATTCATTATACCACGGTCTACATATGTTGACGGTGTCGGTCGATATTCTATCTAGACTACTTCCTGGTTTGGATTGGGACAAAACCAAAACAAATATGGTAAATATTCTTATATAATAATGATAATATAACATTTATACAACTTTGATACGATTATAATTTATTATAACATCGGATTTGTTAAAATGTATCACAGTAAGTGACAAACATTGTTTAAACTTAAATATTCCAGTTTCAAATCAACTTTCGATTTTGATTTCATAATGTTAAATCGCTTTGTCACTTCATTTGCACCTTAAAAACGTATTAAACGTGTGGATTGACAGAATTGACAACTCGTGAGCAAGTTACAGCCAAAGCGGAAGTTATATTTTATTGTACTTTCTTCCTTGTGGTCAGACGACTGTATTAATTTTATTATATTTTAAACATACATTAAAATTGAGTATTCATGCTAAATATGTGGTTCTGCAGGACAATTACATGCCTGACACATTAAAATAATCTTCTTATTATAAAATGTTGACGGATTATTTTTTTTCCGCATAGATGTCCCCAAAGATGATTACCCCTAGCCCCCATCACCAGCACCACCTCTTTTGTTTTGTGATCACAGGACCGACAAGTCATATATTTATAAAAATGAAACTTCTCAAGTGAAAAATATTCTAGAGACTCATAAAACTTAAAAAAAATCTAGTTCAACTTTCTTAAATCATTTTTATACTAAACATTACATTTTAATCCAATCACCTGATGTACCATTGGATCTTATGTTTTCCTCGCACTTTTTGCAGCCAATCGATGACCACGTTCAATATTTAATATAATCATTAGTATTGCCTTATATTACACATCCGTTATAAAACGCGCATGAAAGGCGTATGTTAATTAGAGTGACATTATGCTTATTATTTCATCTTGAGCTGAATTGACAATATAATTCAAAAGATTAATTGTTCAAACAGTTGATATTGGAAAAAATAATAAAGATAAAATAAAATTTTGTCTAAAAAAGATAAAAAAAAAACTGCCGCGCTCTACCAGGTCGATCCCAATTATTATTTACAGAATTAAATTGAGCCACGTGAGTTATTTACCGTTCATGCGATTCTTGATGATTGAAAGGAATTATCAATGGTAAAATGTAATTGAACTAATTGTGAATTTCACCTATGTACCCACGATATACACTTGGATTGTCACAATGTCACTTAAAAAGATTTTTTTACGTTCAATTTAGCTATGTGATAAAAGAATCTGGCATTCGTTGTCATTTGATAAAAATTTATGAAACGTGTCCTGGTTAATAGTTATACACCCATCACATCGGACTTGCTACTTGATTGCACTTCTAGGGCGATCTATAAACACAATGCAAACGCCATGGACGCAGTAGAGTCGGGTTGGGGACAATTCAAGCCGCGGTAAAGACCCCACGTCAGGATTCTTAGTACGACTTTGCTTGTTCTTCGAAAATATCTGTTAATGTCAACTTTAGAATGCCATGTCGGTTTAACGGGTATTTTAAAGCAGGGTTAATTACATTTTCCTGATATCGTTTCATAAAGGTTTGTATCAAATGACAATTCAGATCCCATTCTCGGTAACCTATGCTTTTTACCGGTATTGGATAAATATTTGTTGTGGTAAATGCGAAATGTTTGTCGTGTTTTCTAACAATAGTAAGATACTTGAGTGATCATTCAAATCCTCTTTAATTTTTTCTATGCTAATACATTTCTAAAATAAGTGCTGGTTTTATATAATTTGAACATCAAGCTATATTATTGTTGTTTTTTTTTTGTCATATAAAACATTCGCTTCAGTTGCTAACAACGATTTGCTCTAATCTTAATTCATCTAGACTAAAGTTTTAAAAATACATGAAAGACTTTTGTTCGTTAAATGAATATTTTTAATCTTGAATGAAGATACACAGGTATCAAGGGTATTGTTTACCTTGCCAAGTATCGGGTCGATTATATTACGATTGTATCATTCAAGTACTAGTTTATCTATTCAAATGTTCTGCTACCCATGATATGTTTTAAAAAGTTAACTTGGATCATTCATGCATGGATATTGCGCATGTTTTTGATTTGATTATACTGATGAAGTTGCACACACGTATTTATTTATTGGCAGAGCCTTGTCCCCAGATTAAACATTAAACCCCGATTGTCCTAGCAACTCATATTTTATGATGAAATTTTATCATTACACAGGCAACTGGTGGCCAGCTGTTAGTTGGGGCAATAGATTTCGGAACGTCATTTTCGGGTTGGGCATTCTCTTTTAGATATAAAAATGAAAGAAAGCCCCCAGGTGCAACCGTTAAAATTTGGAATGCAGGTACGATAACCACAGAGAAAACATCGACGAGTTTATTGCTGAAACCAGACGGAACATTTGATTCATTTGGCCTACGACGCAGAAGGAAAGATATGGGAGCTTTCAGCCCCAACATCTACACTCGGAATACTTCTTCTTCAGAACTTTTTAAAAATGAAGCTCTTTGAACCGTTTGGAAAGGTATAAAATGAGTTATTGAAAGTTAAGCTAATATAGTTTTTGCATTTAATTGCATAGGTATTTGTATGGTACATGTTTTTACATTCCTATTACAATTTGTAAATGAAAGTAAAAGTTTCAAAAAAAAAGATTATTGCTACAGATGTCATGTTAAACACCCGTTAAGGCCTCAAACAGACGGTAGGATTTAGCTGTACAGCACTAATTAGAGATAAGATGTACACTTTTCAAAGCTATACAACACTTGCATTCAGACGGTAATTCTATGCTGTAAGAATTTTCTGAGGTTTCCCCTAAAAGGATCCCTTTACATTGATCTTTACATACTTACTCTCACTTAATACTTTTTTTTGGCCATGAGTAATGATTGAAAACACCTCCATTAAAAAAAAAAAATATATATATATATATATAATATATATATATATATATATATATATATATATATATATATATATTTTTAATGTGAAGCCTGACCGAGACTCAAAACCTGGGACCCTCGGAATACCGTACTGCGGCTCTACTGACTAAGCTATGTGCCGCCTACAAACTACCTCCCCTCCCCAAAGTCATGTTATTAGAGAACAACTCAATAACCGTGACATAATCATTTTCGGAATAAATTTTTGGGATTCGAACACAACACGGGACTTTGGGTCTCCTTGAAGAGTTTTTCAACATAATTTTTACCCCATCTTTAACTACTATGTTTACCTTTTAGCCCTAATTGTTCTGGAATTTCATTCATTACAATCCATTCATCAGGAGATAATTTGCTTATCTGTTACTTGTCATTGTGGGAGGTCTGTAAAAATCGCCGTACGACAAGATTTTCAAAACAGAACATGTCCTATCCCTTACATCTCGACATAAGGTTTCCGAAATCAAGAAATAGTTTAGCCTTCAACATTAAGATTTGTCTGTACATCTTAGTTTTAATTGGTGTTGTACTTCAAAATCCTACCGTCTGTTGAGGCCTTTAGAGAAAGTCATAATACTATAACATTTGTTGTTGTATTTTACAAGGGTATTAAAAGGGATATGATGATATTTGATGAGATACGAAAGGAGTTTTTGGCCATAGACGTGTTTGCAATATCGTTGAAATACCTAGTTGAGGATATGATGGGAAGTGTAAATAAGCGACTAGTGGGCGAATTTAGAACACCATTTGATGTCAGCTGGGTTTATTAACAGTTCCTGCAATTTGGGTCGGTTTGTTTCAAAACAGTTTTTTGAGAGGGGCCAAGCGAAAAAGGTTTGTATTTTAAAATGAAAGAAAAAATATTAAAACGCCAAAAAGAAAAAAACCCCTTTAGTGTCATTTTCGAATGAGGGAAAAAAGACGTTAAAACATTGAAAAATAAAATTTAAAAAAGGGGAAATTATCCTTGATTTGAAAATTTTAAAAAGGCCCAAATCCTGCTTTGGGGAAAGAGAAACCGGTTTAAACCGATACTCGTTTCGAACGCCCGAATATCGGAAAGGGAAAATTTATTTTCGTTTTATTTGGGAAAAAAAATTTAATTTTTTATTTTTTTTCGATTGGGGGAAAATTAGTTCAGAAATTGGGAAAAAGTTACCCCTATCTGTTTTAAAAAACTTGTAAAATCCCAATCAAAAACCCTTTGCAGAGGTTGTTAAAAATGATACCCGAAAATTTTAAACGGGGGGGGATCAGCAGTTTGACACGTGATAATGGGATTATTACACAGCCCTGTGTCGGTTTACGTTCATTTCGGTCTCTTTTATGATATTTAAAATCACCTTTAAATTTAATTAGGGACAGTTTGTAGCCGAAACTTTTTTTAATTATTAAAAAACGTTAAATATATACGGAATATTATGTTGTAGCTTTGGTATTTTGCTTTCGAGCAGGGGTGGAAAAAATTGAATATCTCGCCGAGACCGGTCGAGCGAAATATCAATTTACCAACATTGCGAGTAGAAGAATGCTAGGCTCAGAAAGCTACTACAAAATTAAATTTTCCCTTTTATTAAATATACTTTTCGTTTTGAAATTATAAAATTTGAGTTTTCATTAACTAAACTTCTATAACAAATTTCAGAAAATTTGAAAATGAGCTGTCAAGAAAATAAAATTTATGACGGACGGACATGAATACGTATTTTTTTTGCAAAAAACGGGCCACCGCCTTTCACAATTTTGGTTTCCCGTTTTTCCAAATGCCTATGTTTATACACACTAAGATTCAGGAACAAACGTTTTTTCAAAAAATAGTTACCGACACTTCCATATATGGTACCGTATTTGTTCACTTACTTTATACGGAAATTTTTCCTATTCGTTTGAAGCGTATTTACGCTTCAAGTTCGGGAGACAATTTGAAGGTTTATAAAATAAATGCTGTCATTTGAACATTTCTTATGTTTTATATATTTATATGTATTTTCTTGCAGGTTCCTATTTATTAGTTACGATTCTATGAATTTTTTAAAATAGAAAACGAAAGTTAGCATGGCAGACGGTGTTTGATATTGTGTGGATAAAACTTATAAAGATCAATTTGGAAATCATCCGGGTAACCGAGTACTCGATCGGAAAAATGACCGAGTACTCGAGTATTGATTTTGGTATTCGTTGCCATCCCTACTATATATAGAATAACATGTATGTCATATTCTTACACCAAAATATTTGTTTATATAAGCAGGTTACTTCTTTTTATTTGTTACAGGCTGACATTGACAGTGGCCAGATTAGAATTGCTCTGGAACCCGAAGCTGCTTCAATATATTGCCGCCAATTACCAGTAGATGCATCAACAAATGAGAGGGAACAAGCAATATCAAATCTTCCAATTGGTACCAAATATATGGTTCTAGACGCCGAGGGTATTTAATGTTTTAATACATATTTAATGATAAATAGTAACACATTCAAAGTGACATATTACCACCACGAATGTGCAGGTAAAATTCAAAAATAACTTTACATTCGTCTTGCTTATTTTAATTTTATGATAAATAAAACCTGAATTATGTGTATCTCCCTTGACCTATCTTTATTATATTCTTCTGAATTTATCGGTAACATTCAGATTGTTTTTTTAAAGTAGAGCAGTCTTTCTATATGTTAGGCAGTTTAAATATTTATTGGCTATTGACCATCATAACAGCAAATCTTTTGAAATATGTAAGTATTTTGACTCCTTTTGACAGTAAAAAAGAGCATTATGTTACTTTAAGGATTATAAGTGTATTAAAACAAATTTCTCAATCTTTTTCTAAGCAGCGTCTTTCAAAACATTCTAAGTCAATTTAGTGTTTGAATATTTAGCTTTATCCTGGACCTTTGAATCGTCAGTTTTCTTAAAGTAATCGTCATATGCTTTTGTAAATAATTAACTAGAAATACAGCTCTAATAAGCTGTTGAAAATGTTTAATATCTTTATTTATTCATATGAGTAAAGGTGGTACAATCTATATCACAGTTAACGAAGTACAAGAATCTAACACGCTTCGAGAAGAAAGAGCAGCAAATGGCGGTGCTTGGGGTGGAACTATAGTAAACAAAGCATTTGAGGATTTCTTAACGGAAATTTTTGGTGATACAGTATTCGAGTCTTTCAAAATGAAAGAAACTGAGGATTGGCTTTATATGGCACTTCAATTTGAAGAAAAGAAACGGGAGATCGAAATCAAATCACCGAGGTATACCACCTTACGTTTACCCGTTTCTATGATTGAATTATGTGAAAGGCTAAGTGGAATCCAGATTCAGGATGCAGTTGCTGCCTCAAAGTATGCTGAATTAGTTGATATAGTCCGTGATAAACTCAAACTCTCAACAGTTGTTTTTTTCTATATGTTTGGTCAAACATTACAAAGAACAGTTGATCATGTTAAGTCTTTATTTATAGACAAAACTATTAGGGAAGTTGGTATCATTCTTATGGTTGTTGGGTTTTCAGAATCACAATTGCTGCAGCAAGCTCTGAAAGAAGCATTTCCGAATAAAGAAATAGTCGTTCCATTAAACCCTTCATCGTGTGTACTTCGAGGTGCCTTGATGTATGACCATACACCTTTGACGATTAATGGCAGAATTTTAAAGTATACATACGGCGTAAATGCATATACAAAATTTAAAGAAGGTATTCATCAAGATCAGAAAAGAATAATAACAGATGCCGGGTTAAAATGTACCGATAACTTCTCAATCTTTGTGACGAAAAATACAGTGGTTAAGTCAAGTGAGATGTATTTCAAAAAAAAATTTAAGACGACTTACAAATATTAAAGATCACTGCTTTTTGACTGTTACGTATCGAAGAAGACTAACCCAAGATATGTTGATGAAGATGGATGTTCAAAAGTAGGAAGAATTAAAATATATCTTGAAAGTCCTGACGCGAGTTTAGACCGCAGAGTTAGTTTTTCAATGACATTTGGTGATACAGAAATCACGGTAGATTCAGAGGATGAAAGAACCGGGAATAAAACAAGAGCAGTTATTGATTTTCTAGGCTAAAATCGGCTGTGATGCAATTAGAGAAACGATACAACAGTCGTTGAAATAAGCAAGAAAAATTTATATTTGAAAACACATTTTTGAAATTTGTCTCTAAAAATAAATTGATTAATTGCAAAGATACAAACAATTTAACTTTTATTTATAACCTACTTTTAAAATAAGTGGGCAGGAAAAATAAATATAGTCATATCCTTGTTAACACTAACTGTAAAAATTGTATGGTATGGCCGTGCATATATAATTTGACGTGACGTCCCTTGCTTTTGCTTTATAAAAACATTACACTACAGGTCCGTCAATGAAAATGTTGTTTTTACTGTTAAATGGTTCTAGGTTTGTGATAGATAGAATCTTTTTGTAGGTTCATTACTAAATGGCTTGAACTCGTTTAATACAGTTGTTCAATTATTGCAATAATATAATATAATTTTATTTAACTTGTTCATTTAATGCAGTATTGTACGGTGGCAAAAATGTGACATTTGTGCGTTTTGAATATCTCGTACGCATGAGATACTATGTCGTGGCTACGAGTTACTAAGCCGTGGCTACGAGATAGTTTGGTCGTGCGCATGAGATAATTAACCAATCAGATTACACTGTATAAAATAAATTAATAAAACAGTTTATGAGTTTTTAAACTTAATCCTGAAAAAAACACTAAAGATATTCACTTTAAACTTGATACATGTCTTTAGGATCACATTACAAAGTCACCTTCCAAGGCCCATAAATCAGACATTAATTTTTAGTAAGTTTGACCCTTTGTTGGGACAATTAATTATTATTGACGGATGTTTCTGCTAATAAAAATATCCAGCCCGTTTGGCAGAGACGACTTTTTTCCGGTACATTTAAGATGTTGCCCCATTCAATATTATCCGAGTGTCATATATATTATAACTGTACATGTTTTATCGCAATTTCATTATTTTTAACAGAAAACATTACAAAATACGTATTATGCTTAGTGATTTTCCCTCTCTTGTGCCTTTTTCTTTTACTTTCATGTGCATTCTGATTAACATCAGCACGTAATGAACGGTATTGCTTTCAAATTTCAGTGAGTGAGTGCATTTGCTTAGTTTTTGGAAAATTAAAAGTTTGATACTTTAACAGATCATATGAAATATGCCTACTGAGGTCCTTCATATTTACCGGACAATCAGTTTACCGGACAAAAGTTATTCCTGGCGATTAAAGCTTTATTTTTTTGCTGCGATTAAAAAATTATCTGGTCTGAATCGTACACACACTTTCTATTTCAAAGTGAATAACAACAAAATCACTCTCAGGTAAATATTGTTGATTCACTTCTTTATTTATTATCATGCCCTTTTGTTTACTAGTTATTTCATCACCTGGTCATGCGGGGAAATAATCTGTTCTGCGCATGACCCAATATTTTGGCCATTAATGGGTTATTTAAGATAGGTTTTACTTTTAATTTCTCTGAACGTTATCCCAGGAGACAATCGTAACATATTTTAATGATAAGAAGTAATTTTAAATTTAGTTCAAATAGTATTTTGTGGTTTTGACAAAGAAATGCAAATTAAAAAACATATAAGACAACGGGTTAAGCCTATGGGAGGAAACTACAAAATCGATTTTATGGCTCTTGTTACAGGCTACATGATGACCAAAAGGAAACTGTATAACAAAGAACAGAATTCTATTTGAATATCAAAATGTTTCATACGAAGAATCAATACGTTAATTGAGTTAATAGTGTTAATTTTAATTACACCCCATATAGTGGCCTCTTCGTAACAAGCATGGATGCCATGTCTATTTATATTGACATACTGGTTTTTTTCTCCAAAATCATAACCTTGCCATTTAATAGTCGTAGTTTCCTTGCTCATTATTCAAAGATTAATTTCAATTCAAGACTTCAAAGAAAAAAATTGAAACACAATGTCCGGTAAATTGAGTTGTCTACATGATTTTTTCTCTCTTATGATGCCCTACTTTAAAGACACATTTCTACGGTCAAATGTTTAATTTCATGTTTATTAAAGTAATGTTTACGTGCATTAAGAACCCAAAATTATTTAAATAAAATTCCATTTTTTTTATTATTTCAAATAAAAGTTACAGCAAAAAAACATTTTGTCCGGTAATATGTAGGATCCGAGTATGGCATAGTTGTGAGAATAAATGTCTTCCCATTTATCAATGTCTTTGCTATTACCCCTGTTCCATTTGATCTCCGTAAAAACGTTAAACCGATATATAGCAGGTGCAAAACAATGCTCTACTGTATATCAGTTGCGGGTTTTTTTCCTATATGCATCAAGGAAATAAAACAACATAACTGGTATATATCAACACAGTTTTCAACTCCTTACTGAAAGTGTAGTAAATATAATAGGTTAGAAAGAACAAACAAAAAGTTCAAAACCTTGCGATTATCATTCAGTATCCTCTATTAATTTCACACTTTACAAAATATACCCAGTTGACTTTAAGTGTTTGAACAATGTGATGTTTTCGATTCCATTTCTTTAATATGAAATGCATATCACGTCCCATATAATCTAGTTTTCATTTTCAAAGTTCAAAACATCCTTACCAAATGCATAGCACATCCTATGAAGTCTCATTTCCATTTTCAAGAACAAAATAAATATCAATTCCTGATTGTGCTTGAAGTAATAATGTTCTGTCACAAGGTAGAAAATTGTGAAATAAGGAGATCATTTAAAACGTGACTGTGTAAACAATGCTGATATGATTGGACTAAAACACAGCTGCATTATATCAGACTCGGCCGAGTCTCGTCTTGTATAGGTTTAACAGATGTGCACTCGTTTAATAGAATTCCGTATTGAACTCAGCAATTTATAATAACCTCATATTATCCGTGTGATAGTCCACATCACCCACAGTATATCACAAACAAGGTTAGTTATATAGCTCTGACGAACTATTTTGACGTACGTTATTATTGTCTGTTTCAGAAATCTTATAATAGTAATGATATATATATTCGAATTGTTAGCAAAACATTCATCTTTATTTAAAAGCGTAAAAAGCGAAACTACGGCATAGCGTAAGTCAGGCTTTAACCGGGCTTGGCGTTTCGTTACGAACTACCAAAAGGGCCTATCACCGTGGATTTGGACAGCTTGGCTGTATTCCCTGAGCAAGATTTTCCGTTAAGAATTACTAAAATGCCTTTCCCAGTTGGTTAATCTGTTTTCCCTGAGGCTTGACCCGGACTATGTTTTCCGTTAAGAACTACTGAAAAGGCCTTTCACCGTTGGTTTCGTCAGCTTGACTGTATTCTCTCTGGCTAGAACCAGGCTTTGTTTTCTGTCAAGAACTAATGAAAAGGCCTATCACAGTAGGTTTTGTAAGCTTGACTGGATTCCCTCTGGCCAAAATTGGGATTGGTATTTCGTTGAGAATTACTAGAATTTTATCGTATGTTGGGTCAGTTTAACTGTATTGTTGGTAAGTAGAACTAGCCTATCACCAAGGGTTTTCAAGCTTGATTTTATCCACTGAGTCTTGACTCGGGATTGGTTTTTAGGTAATATATACTAAAAAGCATTTTACCGTGTGTTTTGTCAGCTTTACTGTACTCCATGAAGTTAGAAGCGGTCTTGGCTGTTCGTTAAGAAATACTAAAAAGGCTTATCACCTTACTAGAACGGCAAATTGACGTTGGTTGTGTCAGCTGGACTGTATTTACAGAGGCTAGAACTGTTCTTGGCTTTCTTTTAAGAAAAACAAAAAAGGCATATCACTATGGGTTTGATCAGCTTCATTGTATTCCCTGTGGCTAGGACCGGGCTTGGTCTCCCATTTAAGACTACTAAAAAGGCCTGTCACAAAGTGTTTGCTCAGCTTGAGTGTATTCTCTTACGCAAGAGCCGGGCTTGAATTTCGTTAAGAACAACTAGAAAGGCCTACCACCGTGCGTTGGGTCAGCTTGTCTGTATTCTCTGAAGCTAGAACTGGGCCTTGATTTTCGTTAAGTTCTACAAGAAAAGTCTATTTCAGTGGGTTAAGTCAGCTTGATTGTATTCCTTGAGCTTAGAACCGAGCTTGGCTTATCATTACGAACTATTAGAAAGGCCTCATCACTGTGTGTTTAGTGAGCTCGACTGTACTCCCAGAGGCTAGAATATGACTTGTAGTTTTCCTTTAACAATTACGAATAATGCCTTTCACCTAGGGTTTGGTCAGCCTGACTGTATTCCCTGTGGGTTGAACCGGGCTTGCTTTTCGGTTGATAACTACAGAAAAGGCCTATGCGTTCATTGAACGCCGCCTTTCCTTGTTGATCTTGTTTTTCATATTCTATGATCATTCGTTTTGTCAGCTTGATTGTAGTCCTGTATTCATAGAGGCTAGATGCGGTTTTTATTTTCGGTTAAGAACTACTTAAATTGCATACTTTTGGGTTTCGTAAGCATCGATGTATTTCCTAACCCTAGAACCGGACTTGATCTTTCGTTAAGAATAACTAGAACGTCCTATCACCGGAAGTTTGGTCAGCTCGACTGTATTCCCTGTGGCTCGAACAGGGCTTGGTTTTCCGTTACGAACTTATGAAAAGTCATATGACCTTGGGTTGGGTCAGCTTGACTGTATTCCCCCAGGCTAGAAACGTGCTATGTTTTCCGTTAAGGTTAATAACAACTGCAAAGGCTTATCAGCGTTGGTTTGGTTAGCTTGACTGTATTCCATGAGGCTTAAGGCATGATTGTCTAGTCATTACAAACTACCAGAAAAGCTAATCACCATGCGTTTGACCAGCTTAAAGGAATATGAATGGATGGGTTGATGTCTGTCTAATATAAATATTCATCATTTAAAAAGAGGAACCATGACAGTTTTCCTATTGACATCAACCCTATAAGAGAGAAATTTGTGTTTTAAGACACTATTATTTACTTGAGAAATAAGTTCATGGGCGCCGCCATTTTGGCGTTCTGTCATTCTCGCGAGACAGACGAGACCGAGATTGTGACGTGTTACACCCACTTCCGGTATAGGTGTACACGCTGGTACTTGATGAAGAACTTACTAATTTTATTGTGTACATTATATATTATTCATGAAAACATCATATGGAACTGAATTGCTTTAATTAATTCATTGAAGACGCCGCGACATTCATTATCATTTGTCCGATATTCAAGCTTGCTGATGATCCCACCACATGATTTAAGCAATGACTGCTTAATTTTCAAAGATAAACCATAAATTTAATTTTGTTACTATGAGAAACTTCTTCAAATTGACGATTTATCCTTTTATATTGTACTAATTTTCGCTAGACGAGCTGTCCAAATAGGCAAATAGGGTACATCGCCGGTCATGTATCTTTTTTCCGGTAAAATATCAACTAAATCCAATCTGCTGAGGACGCGATTTTCCGCCATTGACGCTAAAATGAGAATGGCGCAGGAAAATCGACAGCCAGACTAATATCGTATGAAAACAAAACTGTCCGTTAGGTTATTTAGGCACCCAGTCAAAACTGGTACCAACAGCAACAGGTTGCCCATTCCACTATAATTACGCATATTCTCGGGTTTATCCAGTTCCCTAAAGCTTTTTTTCACGTAATCTACTTACCAAATTCCTTTCCCCGACAGATACGCATTTCTACTACCGTAAATTTAATCCAATAAAACAAAAAATCATAAATCTACTTAATATTTAAAATGATTATTGGTAACTGAAAAAAATGTGTTGCTATTTTATGACGTGCTGTAATTTACTACAGTATAATTTGACAGGTGTGGAACCTAATTCCCCCTAAGGTCATTCAGTTCACTGATGAAGCGTAAAAAAATAGATGTCTATTTCGTCATTAGAATATTTGACAAGGGTGATTAACCAATCAGTGCAACATTTTGCATGTCGGCACAGAGGCATACAAGGAGCAATAAAAATCGCCAGTACACTGTGTGACAGGAACATTTGGTGCAAATTAGGAACAATTAAAATGGACAATGCGCAGTATTAGACATAAGTAGTAAGAACCAGCTATTGTGTGAATAAATTATGCAAATTAGATTTTTGAGCAGCCAATAAAAATGAATTGCGACAATTACCGACGGTACTGTATAGAAGTTTGTCCATCAAGGAAAGTTTGCATGTTCCGTGAAAGGCATTCTAAAATTCTATTGTCAGTCCCTGGATAGGTTTTAATTAAGGCTAATTAATTGATTGACTGTGCTTTTATGTTCGATATTTATCTACTGTTTTGAAAATTATATAATTATTTTTGCATTTCACCGTTTTTTATTCATTCAATGTTCTTTTTATTTATTTATTCCACTCCAATCAATCATTTTTTATTCGATCCATGTGCTTAAAATTAACAAAAATGATTTAATAATTCATACAAATAAAACAACAAATGATAAGCATATGCAAATCAACAATTTTATAACGTTCGACTTCCATATAATTTTGAAAAGGGCCGTACGGCTAGACAATACAGTGCGTCCTGGCTAGTCGTTCGTGACTCACGTACGGCTAGACCTTGTGGCTAGCCGTACGTTTCTTTATTTTTTATTATTTTTTTGATATTGTTACGTATTTTGAACCATAAAAAAACTCCTCTACACCTCCTGTGAAAATTAAATTGTCTGGTCAATACTTTATTATATTAATATTTCCTTACGATTCAACGAGATTTATCATGAATCTAAAGATGTGGGGAAATGACATCACGCGCACCTGTTTTTATACGGCCAATACACAAACATGGCCCCGCTTACTGATTTGTAGAAATCGGTGATTTAACGATTTAAATTTTGTTATCATTCGTTTAATATTATTATTTGGCGGCAGAAAATTTGCAGATTTATTATTTATAGTATTCTTTTTCTGAAATCAAGTTTTTATTCTAACCTTGTCTTTCCCTTTAAATGTGTTCCCTGAGGCTACAACTGGGTTTACTTTTCCGTTTAAAACTACTGAAAGGCCTGTCACCGTGGGTACGGTCAGCTTGACTGACATTCCGGAGGCTAGATCCGGGTTTGGCTTTTCGTTAAGAACTAATAAAAGGCCTATCACCGAGGGTTTGATCAGCTTGAGTTTTTTTCCGGAGGCTAGAACCAGTATTGATTTACCGTTAAGTACTGCTAAAAAGGCCAATCATCATGGATTTGGTTAGCTTGACTATATTCTCTGAGGCTAGAAAGGAATTTGTTTTCTGTTAAAACGTAGTGAAAAGGCTAATCATCGTAGGCAAGAACCGGGCTTGATTTTACGTAAATCATTAAAAAAATTCTATCACCTAGGGTTGTTAGCTTGACCGTATTCCCTAAGTATAGATCTGGGCTTGGCGTTTCGTTCAGAACTACTAGTAAGGCCTACCACCGGGTGTTTGGTCTGCTTGCTTGTATTTCATAAAGCTAGAACCGGACTTGGCATTTCGTTAAGAACTAAAAGAAAGACTTATCACCGTGGGTTCGGTTAGCTTGACAGTATTCACTGAATGTAGAACCGACTTGGTTTTGCATTAATAACTAATGAATAGGCATATCACTTTGGGTTTGGTGAGCCTAGAACTGGGCTAAGCTATTCGTTACAAACTACAAAAAGGCCTATCAACGTGGGTTTGGTCAGCTTGACTGTATTCCTAGACGCTAGAACCGGGATTGGCTTTTCGTTTAGAACTACTAGAAAAACCAATACCCATGCGTTTGGTCAGATTGACTGTATTACCTAGAGCTAGAACTATGCTTGGCTTTTCGTTAAGAACTTAAATGTACTATTTTGGCCTTTCATCGTATAGTTTTGTTAGCTTGACTGTATCCTAGAAGGCAAGAACCGGGTTAAGATTTCCTTTAGGAACTACTTAAAAGGCCTATCACTGAATTTGGTCAGCTTGACTGTATTCAATGAGGCTAGAACCACGCTTTGTTTTCGGTTAAGAACTACTAGAATAGCTAATGGGGAAGTTCATAGCTGAGTGGTTAAGGTATTTGAGTTCAATCAACTTGCCTCTCACCGCTGTGGGTTTGAGTCCCGACAGGGACTTTGGATTTTTTTATTTGAGGAAACTATTCAGCTAGCTTATGGAACGTCGGTGGTTCTACTCACGTGCCCGTTTGTGACTGAAATAATTCACGGAAAGGCAACTGAGGCCTTCCTCCACCAGTAAAGCTGGAACGTCGCCAAATGACCTATGCTGTGTCGGTGTGACATAAAACACAATAAAAAAATAAACAGAATGGCATATCACTGTCGTGTTCGTCAGCTTGAACGTATTCCTTGAATTTAAAAACGGGCTAAGCTTCTCGTAGAGAACTTCATAAAAGGCATGTTACCGTGAGTTTGGTAGCCTTGACTGTATTCCCTGAGGCTAGAACCAGGATTGATTGTCCGTAAAGACCTACAAAAAAGGCCTATCACCATGGGTTTTAACAGCTTAACTGTATTCCCTGAAGATAGAATTTTGCTTGACATTTCGTTACCAATTACTAGAAAGGCCTATGATGGTGAGATTGCTTAGTTTTTCTTCATTTCCTGAGACTAGAACGGTTTGCTTTTCCGTATAGAATTAATAAAATGGCCTATCAACCTTGGTTTGGTCAACTTAACTGTATTCCCTGAGGCAAAACCCGGGTCAAAACCCGATTTTTGTATACCCTGTACAGATGCAGCATCCTTTCGAAAATGGGTACGACATCATTTGTTAGGAGTAATGACCCTTTTTGGATATGATTTCATTTACAAATAAGACTTTTGCTCATTTAGAAGAGGACTCTTAGAGGGATTTCATTAAAAAATTTTATACATACACATCAAATAAAGATACATCATTTCGAAAAAAAAAAAATAACATCTCCAATGTTGTAAGAGTTGTGGCCTTTTTTCAACTTAATTTCTGATAGCTTAGGTTTTTATTCATTTTGTGTTTGCTAATTTAATCAAGATACAGCATCATTTTAAGAATGTAATTTGTAAGAGTAATTAATAAGTTGTAAGAGTTATGGTCCTTTTTCAACTTAATTTCTCCTTGATTAAGCCATTTCAGTTGAAATTTGCGACATGAATCTCTTACAATAACCAGTCTTTTTTTTTTCTTTTAGGAATGTAGATCCATGGGGTACTGAAAATTCTGCAAAAATATTTTCCAGATAGTTTAAGCTTTTTCCAGCAAAGTAATTGTGATGGCGCAACAATCTTAACATTTTACAAGCTTTCATACTCGGCTGATGAAGAAAAGAAAGCAAAGGAAACCATGGTTGTTTTCAATTTTTGGAAATTCTTGAAGAAAACTGAAAGTAAGCGATACTTAGTATTTAATTAGTAAAGCATCCACTTGCTGGTATTTTAATGTCTATATTTAAGTCTTCCATTTACCCTGGTTACAAATCAGACAGAAGTAGTTTTTCCAAGGGCAGCGGTTTTTTTCTTAATGTTATTGCATTGACAGTTGTTATCAGTCGCAAGATTTGTGAAAGACTTTTATTGCTACATCACATTGGTAATATATACAGAAAACATTTCCTTAACTTTCATGATTTCAGTTAAGTTTATACTAATTTATTTTAGCTCGGTTGTGAAGAAAGCTCTTAGCTTATCGAGAGACTCTCAAGTTGGCTTCCTAGAAAAACCAGTACTAGTGTCATATTAGGAGGTACGGTTGTGACTTTGGTGGGGCTCAATCCCGCAACCTCTGTGATGAACGGCAGACACTTAAACCTCTACAACACTGCTCCCCTTCTAGGCATAGCAGATTTAAATGTTGCTACACACATTGCATTAAAATTGGAAGATGTTGTTGAGAAAGGGGAATGAGACACTTCAAGATTGCTTCACTGATGCAATGGATCTGCCATTTGCCAATTATATGTTTGTTGGGATCAGAACAGTTTTTGGCTGATTTTTATGTCTGTGACTACTACTTAATGCAATTTAAGTCTCAGTGTTCAAAAGGCTCCATTTTGACTGTACTGAAAAGCTAAATAATGCCGATTATTGAAAATAAAATAATGGGGTTATTGTCATTAAATTTCCAAACAATTGGGATTGTAATTTTATATTTATTTATAACTTCTCCGACATATTTGACATATTTTGCAGGGGGATGCATTTCAACAGTTTGTGTCAACCAAGATTATTGGACTGAAAGTGATACTGTTCTCACTTTAGAACACATACTTCAGGCATTCCTAGGATATGAGGCTCTGCCTACGGACATCAACTCGGGGATTATCGAATTTGATTATGAAATGGATGCAATCTCTTAGGTCAACACTTGTGCTCCATCAATAACATTCAGAAGAATTGATCAGTTGCAAGTGCATGAGGAATTCCAGCAGCATATGTTACTGATGGGATCAATTGGTTTTGGGATTGAGTAATTGTCTTCTATAGTTTACGACAAAAATTACAGACTTTTACATTGTAAATGTTTGAGAAACTTCCATTCAAGGTAATTAAGTAATAACACTGCAATGTGCAGCATGGTCAGTTTTCCATGTGTATAATTTGTGTAGAAGTTACTGTTCATATTGACAAGCATAATCTTTAGTACCTATATGGTTTGTTTTTTAGAAAAACTCTAGGGAAAATATCTGCTTCTTGAAACATGTCCACAGGTCCATTTAAGTCTACTCCATACATGACTGCATCCTGAAAGGGAAATAATGTGAGTTTAATTAATTCTCTTGTTCAGGTTTGGAAACAACTCTAAAATAGTTATACATGATAACTAGTCTCTTTAAAAATTTTGTCTATCTTGTGATATGCTAACAGTACATTTTCTCTGTTTTTCTACAAAAATAGACGCCATCTTAATGGCATAAACAACATTTGCTTTCATTTAAAACCAAGAGCTGTCATTGTAAGTGACAAATGCACCCGATTAGGTATATATATTTCCCAAAAATTATACAAGCAACTTACAAGAACTTAATTCATTGACAAAAATACACAACAGACACAATATGTGCATATACATTTATACATCCTACCATTATTATGAAACCAATGGTTTGACCCTGACCTTTGGGGAAGGGACATGGGTGTTGGACCAAACTCATTGTCTTGATGTGCAAAAGTCGTTTAAAGTCCTTCAATGCATGACACATTAACAACATGGACATAAACAAATTAAAGGATAGATGCACACCGGATGGTGCGATTTTTAAAAATTCCCAAGTTTGTTTGTTTGTTTTTTTGTTTTTGGGTTTTACGTCACATCGACACAGTATAGGTCATATCGCGACGTTCCAGCTTTACTGGTACAAGAAGACCTCAGGTGCCCTTCCGTGCATTATTTCAGGCACGAACGGGTACCTGAGAATAACCACCTACGTTCCGTAAGCTAGCTGGATAGCTTCCTCACATGAAAGAATCCAAAGTCTCTGTCGGGATTCGAACCCACAGCGGTGAGGGGCAAGTGGTTTGAAGTCAACGACCTTAACCATTCGGCCACGGACGCCCCTCCTAAGTTTTGGGGCATACAAACAATACATATATATATTCCAACTGTTTATGAGTTGCTACTGTTGTTTGCAAAATAATTGAGCTTTATTCTAAAAGCTGATATTCAAAACACTGTATTTTTACAGGGTAAGCTTTTCAGATTGAGTAGTCTGTCAATATTTTGATTCAAATGACATCTCCTCTGAAACCACTAGGCCAATTTTAATAAAACTATGCAGGAATGTTCCATGCGTGAAGCTCTACTTAAATTGTTCAAAGAATTCGATTCTATGCAGAACTCTGGTTGCTATGACAACAAATAGGAAAAAACTTTAAAAATTTTCTTCTCTGAAACCACAATGCCTAGAGCTTAGATATTTGGCATGTAACAATGCCTAGCAAATCTCTTCAAAGTTTGTTCAAATTATGCCTTTTTGTCAAAACGGGGGAGGGTCACTTGTTTTACAAACACATATACATATATAGGAAAACCTTTTTGGTATATAACATTATCTAGTGATCGTACACCAGGCAAGTGGACTTGTACCAAGGTGAGCAATATAGGGCCATCTTGGCCCTCTTGTTTCTATTTTTCCTTAAAGAATCTACCACTACAAATCCTGGATAAGTCTTGCCTTTGGGGCATTCCACCACATTCAAGTTACTTGAATCTTAGTGATCATGATCATCAATTGAGTAAGTGCTTGTACCATATTGGATGCAAGCAGCAATGACCTTTCAGGATTTTTGACCTTTCATATAACACTCTCCTAAAGCCAAGTACTTCCATATATGTGTATTTTTTCAGACAGACCCTACATTTGGTCAAAATGGCAAAAAGAAGAAAATCATTCATTTATATGAAATGAAAGACCACATACAAAAATAGTTTTAGCATGAAATCTGCTTTAAAAAACACTATTATGGCCATAAATGTGTTATTAAGCAAGACATTTAATTATTGTACTTAAGGCTGATATCTATCTAAATAATATCTTAAACTGTAAATTATTTCCATAGGAAACTTGCCAGATCTTTATCGCCACGGAGTGTCTTCAATAAATAATACCTGTAGAAAATATCTTTTATTTTTCCATTGACCTTTCCTATGTTTCAAAAATATTCTGATTTTTTGTAATTAAATGTATTTTGCTGCATTTGTAGTGACATGGATTTGTGTTTAAACAATCAGAAAATGTAAAGGGCTAGTGTTGTCTGAGAAAATGGCAGAGATCAACAGGGCTAACTTGCTACATGAAATGATTGGTCTGATTGACCTTTGACCATATTTTTGTTAAACAGTCAACTGCTGAGTAATGACCACAAAAAATGAAGTAAAATTTCTCTGATACCTCCTCAGACAAATCAGTTCTTTGCTCATAAGTCTGCTCCATAATCCATAACTGCAATGGGGTTGTATTTCCTTCTGTTCCAAATGGTCTTCGAGCAACTGCCTTTATAAATTTGTCTAGGGATTTCTGAATTCTTTCTAGATATTTCGCATGTAATAAATATATATCTAGTTCACTGTCAGCATCAAGAATACCAGTTCGCTCCATTTCACAGAATAATTGGTGATAAGCTCATGTGCAACCATGCCAAACCTCTCTCCAAAATTGCTCTATTCTGTAATGAACAAAGATATCTGACAGGAATAAACAATCCAACCAAGTTTCATGAAGATATAAGAAGAGACCAAAGATTGGCAATGCCCACAATGGATCCACATTTCAGAAATATTCTGACATATGTGAAACAAGCATTCATCTTTTTTAAGCTCACCTGTCACTTTATGACAAAGTGACCTTTTGTCATCACAATCTGTCCGCCGTCCGTAAACAATTTCTCCGAACATCTCCTCATAAACCGCTGGGCCAATTTCAACCAGACTTCACACGAATATAATTTTGGTGAAGCTCTACCAAAGTTGTTTAAAGAATTTCATTCCATTCAGAATTTTGGTTGCCATAGCAACCGAAAGAAAAAATCTTAAAAATATTCTTCTCCAGAGCTACAAGTCCTAAAGCTTAGATATTTTGCATATAGCAATACTAAGTGAACCTCAACCAAGTTTGTTCAAATCATGACACCAGGGGCAAATTAACACAACCAAGAGGATAATCATTTTTACATAGAATTATATAAGAAAAACATGAAAAATCTTCTTCTCCAGGAATACAAGGCTTTCAGATTGAATATTTTTCATGAAGCATTACCTAGTGAATATCTACTGAGTTTGTTCAAATCATGACCCCAGGATTAATTTTGGTACAATCCCAGGGATCACTTTTCTACAAAGCTTATTTAGGAATCACTATCCCTGCCATATCCCTAAACATCCCACCTTTATAGGCAAGTTCTCAGGTGAGCACTAATGACCCTTCTGTTTACCTTTTTGTAAATGGATCTATTACCCAAACACCAAAACAACACTGTAGCCTGCAATTTCAAGAGACAGAGGCAGTTACTATGGTGCTCACAGCTTGAAACTGCTTTATGTTATGTAACTGAAGTTCTGAAGGAAACAAAATCAAGTATTTAATTTTTACTATTTAATGGCAAGTGACACTGCAATGCATTTTCTAATCCGTTTGATTCATTATTTGTATAATGATCTTAAAACTGATACACATCTTTTGTTTAAGTCACATTGCATTCACAAGACTGCTGTGTCTAGATGGTTCTTCAATTCAAAGGTGTTAGTATAGGTAAAAAGATCTAAGCAAGATGGTATGTAAAGGGAATCTAGATCTTTTACCAATCTTGCATTCGACCAAGCTTGGTTTAGCTGTAGTTTTTAGCAAAAGATACATACCTTTGATTGTGCACGCTGCGAACGTTAATATGACAGTTGGTCTGAAGACCGCCACTTTGCAACATAAATTCCGCAATTCCAATGTTTTCTTTTCCTTTGTCTGACCTAACACGTTCAGGTAATCCATACTCTCTAACACCCAGCTGAAAAGCACTAAGTGCTGTTGCTGCAGTATTGTTTGATGCAGCCATAAGATAAGTTGGTAGTCTTGAAAATCCATCAATACCACCGTTTAATACAAATCTTCACCTACCAAAAATAAACTTAAGTTATTCATTCAATGATACAAAAATGTAAAGGTAATGGTATGAAGAAACGCTAATAATATGTGTTCATGGGACACACATGCCCCCGCAGAAACAAGATTAAAAAAGGGCTACAACTCTTACAAAATAGGAGTTCTGAAGCTCATAATTGAAATGTAGCAGTATCTCTATAATTATAAGTGAATAAAATGAAATAGAAAAGTGTTCTTAAGTTGAACAAGAGCCACTGAGGGGTGGGGGCAACGCTCGACTTTTTAAATTTTTTCTTAGTGAACAAATATAATGGGTGAATGATATCATTGAAAAGGAAGCGAAATGAATGTTTGTATTTTTTATTTGAATAGAATTGCTAGTATATATTTATAAATATACGCATTTTTACACACCAATAAATATATATGTTCATTTAATGCACAAATCAGTGAAAATTCAATAATTTAACCTTCAAGGTCAAGGTCATAAAGGAGCCAAGGTTACTTTGAGTTTGATTAACATAAAGGTCGTGTCCTTAAGAATGTTCTTTTGTAATATGAAGTCAATCCATTCAATAATAGCAAAGTTACAGCCAGTTACAGCAAAAAAATGAAAATTTCAATCATTTGACCTTCAAAGTCTCGTTATTTTAAAAGGCTATCCTTGAAGATTATTATGTTCAAGTTTGAAGACAATCCATTCAAAAATAACAAAGTTATAGCCAATAATAGCAAGAAAAGGCAAAATTCGGATATTTGACCTTGAAGATCAAGGTCATTTATGGATGAAGGTCAAGGTTAGTGTGGCCTACTGAAAGGTCTTGTCCCAAGAGTTGTTGTGGCCAAGTTTGAAGACTATACACATGCGGACTGCAACGGCAACGTCAACGCCGCCAGGACTATAACACTACCTCTCCTTTCTTTTCAAAAAGCTAAAAAGGGCCATTACTCTTACAAAACTGGACATATCATGCCCATATTTGAAATGCAGTGAACAAGGTAGACCATGATCTACTGGCACGGTTGTGTGTACTGGTCACCTAGGTCACCTAGGGTCAATGTGCCTTTGCAACTCTTCAAAAAGTAGTTTACAAGATCACCAAATTTCCTGAGCCCTTATACCATCAGCTTTGAGATGACCCATCACGCTTTTGGAGCCAGAGTCTGGAAACTCTTCTACCTTTCTAGAAACAATCTGGTCAAGTTCTTCATCACTCATTTGACTGTAAGTTTGAAGTAGAGACAAATCATAATCATTCATTCTGTACATTATAGTTCTTTTGCTAACTGAAAGAATATTAGCTATTTAACTTATTGTAAATTCGTTGTCTATGTAGTAACTCAGGGTTTCCTTTGGAATTCTAAAAGAAGGTTTCCTCTATGAGATTGGAACTCGACATGTGGCTGAATATTTTGAACATTGAAGGCCTGTGACTCAGAAATAAGCAGCACAGTCCTGCCTATTATGTTAATGACATTGAAACATACTTGTGTGTCTATCTCTGACTCTGTCAATGACTCAAACTCAAGTAAAAAATGAACAATGTAATGTTATTCAATTCAAACAATGAGCTTTCGGTTCTTAGATTTTCAACATCATTTGAAATCTTAAATAACCGACCAGATATAGCTGCCTTTATTTCACTCATTCTGCAAAGAAGCAAGACAAAATGTGTCTTTAATTTGTGATATCAATGCAAATTTGGCAAAATTTGGGGGGTTTTTTGGCATCAAAAATATTTCAAAATGACACAAAAATGTACTTTAAGCTCTTAGACATTACTTATACTACATTGTATAAATTATATATAGCAATATAGCCTTTAAAATATGATAAACAAGATCAACAAGGAACGGCGGCGTTCAAAAACGCAACACCCAAACGACCCAGCAACAAGAACCAGTGGCAAGGAGCCCAGACGGACCCCAGCCACAAACAGGACAGGGCACAAGACAGTGTTCGGACAGGTTAATCACCAAAATTTAATGATAAATAAAATGTAACTGATTAGGAATTCAAAGAAACCAAATAAATGATTGAATAATAGGTCCACAAAGTCTAAAGGGACAGGAGACCGGGGGAAGGGGGGGGGGGGGTATCATTCTAAATCACAATTGTTAATCAGCACAAATAACTGAAAAGAAAGTGCAGGAAGTAAGTAATGCAAAATCAGTTCTCTTCCAACAAACTGCTAGGAAATAATATCATACAAAAAAAAAGATAATAGGGACCACAATGGCAATAAGAGGAAGCTTTTTCCCCTTCTTTGTGTTATCCCTGGTATTGGTGTGCATTTCATGGCTCATAAATGTGCATGTAATGTTATATATCATGGCAACTGTTGTAATTTGTAACCATGCATCATCAAATATGTGCACTTTTTACAAAAATAAACTTACTTACTTCGAACCATAGTCAAATTTTAAACCAGGGATCGTATATTCATTATATAATAAATCCTGCTTAAACTGAGGTCCCATGAATAGGTGCTACAAAAACTGGAATGTTAGGGGTGTTTCTGGAAATGGGATACTTACTGTATTGTACACTATCCCCTGAAACCTTAAATAACTATAACCTTCTGGGGGCGTTGGTCAACGATAATGCTATATCATCTGTAGGGTCACCACACACCCAGGTTAATATTCACAAGCTTGAGAAGGTTCAGCGACGCACAATCAGATGGGTAAAAATAATTATTCCAGAGATACCATCATACACATGTGTGACAGACCTATATCTTTCTGTACTGTGGAAACCTTTATAGGGACTTAGACCTGCAGAATGCGATTCCTTCGGCTGGAGCACCCTCGAGGAACAGGTATCAAGCCGCCAAATTGGTTATATTTTACAAAATATACTACAATCTTGTAGTTAGTTCTGGCTTCCAAAACTTTATAAGCCGCTATTTAACATGTTTGTTTTTCATCTGATGCGGCATTAAAGTTTTGGATTAGACCCGTTACGAAACCTAACCAGAATAACATAAGTTGATTTATTCCTGTTTTTCACTTGCAAATACACTTAACCCAATCAATTCTTGTGCATTTTACGATAAAACAATTATTTTAATATCGTTCTATACCAATAATAGTATCAAAATATTAATACTGTCATTAAAATTGCCTATTTAACTGTAAAACATCAATTTACGCCGACTATAGTCGGCCATGACATTCAGGTGCCACGCGAGACCTCGTATGACGTCATTCGCGGGGACAGATTTGAATAGAGTCGTGTACTATATTTAGAACATTTTGTTGACATGATTTCGATATTTTTATTCAAGATAATGTTTTTATTTATTTTCATTAATTTTTTAGTTCTTAAATATGATTTTATTGAATATAAAAGTCAGTAAATCACTCTTTTCAATATCTTTAAAAAAAGTAATTTATAAAAAATATTGGAGGCACATGGGTTCATATCTCACTGTAAAGGTCAATCTCGTAATCACGTGGTCAAACATTTTGGCAATATGGCGGCCAAGTGCCGAAATTTTTACCTGTCCGAAACTATTAGGTAGTTTATGTTCGTAATAAGATTTTTATTTGTCCATCCTTGGCTTATCAACAGATTATAATTATATAGTTTTATCAAGGTATGCTTCACTTTACTTCATGACACGTTCGATGAATAAATACGAGCGTGTCAGATTCCTGGCACAATTATTGGTGGACTTTCCCTACGGGGTTATCTTCAGCGTTCACGTCATGTCATAGTATATAAACGTGTACGCTGAAGACCTTAAGCTATCTTGTAGTAATCTCCCTGCCCAGTTATTTAAAGTCCGAAGCAGGTTACAAGACACATGCACTTCCTTAGTCTCCACCAAAGCCATGCAAAATCTGACTTCTTCAAGTACTCTTTTTTTCCCCATACCACAGTCTGTAGAATAGATAACCCACGCATCAAGCAGGCAGTGGCACAACTCAATTATTAGGTTTTAAAGCTTTAATTATTTTACTATTTTAACAATCTTGCAGTTTATAAGCTTATTGCTTTTTTTTAAATTAACACCTGGCGTGCAACCTGTCTATATAGCCTCAATATTTCGACTGCAAGACCGACCGATTTTACAAACTGATATTACATAGATGTATGTCATTGCGAAGGCGGCCGTCGTACATTACAAAAAGCCCTGGCGATCAATTTATTTGGCTACTTGTCCATACTACTCTGGGGCATTAACAAACTTTCCACACCAAATTTCAGATCAGATAAAGAATTTATTCACTTACTTACTTCTTCTCTCTATAGCAATGAACCTATCAAAAGTATCGACACTTTAAGACTTAGAAGTAACTTGGTATGTAATTGAGTCATGTATTTTCGGTGTGTGCAAATGTCGTTTTCATTTCAAAGGGGGGTAATGGAGTGGTAAAGAAAACGTATGTCGTAGACGTAGTTTCGAACATCATTGCAGTGTATTCTTTTCAAAATATTCTTATCTAAAATACTGCAGTGTCACTCAAAACGATATATAATAACTAATATATATATATATATATATATATATATATATATATATATAAAGGGAGATAATTAAATTCAATACAGTTGTACTTTCCTGTGTGGGATCACTTAAGCTACAAGTGTGCAGATAAATTGTTATAGAAACATTTTCCGACAGCGCCTAGCAGAACAGTCATGCTCATCCACCATCACAAAAATAATGGTTTCAGAACAGCTTTATATACAGTCACAAACTGCACTGCACATTGAAACAAGCTCAACATTCGCATATATAGAGTTTGTTCTCTGTTATCATGTCTCACAAATCAACGATGACATTTTTATTGTCTTCTTCACTGATTGGGACCAGAGAACTATATATCTATTACCGAAAGTCAACTAGATCCCGTAAGATCAAGTAGATCCGTAGGATACAATGAATTTAGACAGATAAAGTATATATAAAGGGAGATAATACAGTCATACTTTCCCCTGCGTGGGATCGCGTAAGATACAAGTATGCAGATAAATTGTTACAGAAATGAGAGAATATATACACACATACCACCACATCGATATGCCAGTCCAATTACGGCACAGCGCCTAGCAGAACAGTCATGAAAGCATAGCCACTGCTCATCCACCATCACAAAAATGATGGTTTCAGAGCTTTATATACAGTCACAAACTGCACTACACATTGAAACAAGCTCAACATTCGCATTTATAGAGTTTGTTCTCTGTTATCATGTCTCACAAATCAACGATGACATTTTTATTGTCTTCTTCACTGATTGGGACCAGAGAACTATATATCTATTTCCGAAAGTCAACTGGATCCTGTACGATCAAGTAGATCCTTAGGATACACTGAATTTAGTCAGATAAAGTATATATAAAGGGAGATAATTAAATTCATACAGTTATACTTTCCCCTGCGTGGGATCACTTAAGATACAAGTATGCAGATAAATTGTTATCGAAATGAGAGAATATATACACACATACCACCACATCGATATGCCAGTCCAATTACGGCACAGCGCCTAGCAGAACAGTCATGAAAGCATAGGCATTGCTCATCCACCATCACAAAAATGATGGTTTCAGAACAGCTTTATATACAGTCACAAACTGCACTACACATTGAAACAAGCTCAACATTCGCATATATAGAGTTTGTTCTCTGTTATTATGTCTCACAAATGCCGTAATTGGACTGGAATATCGATGTGGTGGTATGTGTGTATATATTCTCTCATTTATATATGTCATCATCGTGAATCTCCGTAAAATTGGGAACTTGAGTTTTTTTTCAGACGAAAATATTTTCTTTTGGCCATTGCATAAACAGGTTTATCAAATAAACTAATAACCATCTCATTAGATTAGCTTATTATGAATGTCATATTAACACCAAACACTATTCAAACATGACAGTTATCAGTACACAAAATAGCATAATGGTCAAATTCACTTGTTAACATGTCACACTGTATAAAAGACATACATGCCAGACATGAAGGGCCAACACATTTTCAAATAAAACTTAGCAAAATAATCGCTAAAACACTATGAATCTCAGTTTTAATAATTCAGCAATGTTGCTCGAAATTTACCAAGGAAAATAGTCACATTTTGCAAGACAACATAAAGAATTCAGTAAAATATACACGTAACAATGCAATATGTAATATCAGATGGACAAATGTACACGTAACAAGGCAAGGTACAAGAGATGACATGTTGCTCAATGTAATTTTTGCACCAAAACTGTTCCATAGTATACACTGTAAACATTCTAAACAATCTTGAATTTTACGAAAGGAAAAAAACATAGAAAGATAACCTTACGTAACAAGGAAGAACATAGATTAGTTTCATAAAATATTTATGTAAGTTAGCACATGTAACGAGCAACTGCTAATTAAAGAAAATATTGAATAGATTTATCACAATATTACTCGCCTGCCGGGGATATTAAGTAAAATCTGGGAAGATTCTCTGTTAACGCAAGTGGAGTCTTCAAACAAAAAGATAAGTATTTTATAGTTGTTACCTTTATACGATATTCATTTTAATCCCAATGTATCACAATGTATGCATAACATATTATTGTAGTTATATGTATATTATCTTGAATCTATACCATTTTAAAACATATACAAATAGCTGATTAACAGGAACAAACTATTTATTGTTCATATATTAAATGAAAATTGAAATTAATGCTACACACAGAGTCGGTTATTTCTACGACCTACTACAAAGTTAAACACGAAATATCTTGAGAGAAAAAAGATACTCATCCGAAGTGAAACTGGTTAACTTGCATATGTAATTTCTAAGAATTTGATAAATATACATGTAGAAATTTCAGCAAATCTTGCATAACAATGACGAATAATTTCAAGAAGCTAAGAATAAACCCGTTTTGTAATCATAGAAAATTATAAGCATATTGATTACAAGAGGACTTACCTGGGTGTCCCCATTACCTTTTTGCGTCTGACTCGATATAATTATCTTGTAATCATATGCAATATTGACCATTTTATCTTAAAAAGATATCATAAATAAAAAGTTGCAGGATAATGGATATTATAAAATCAACAAAATAATTACAGTGTATAAACGTTTAGGTATGAAATGTATTGTTGACACTTTTTCAAAAAGCTTTTATACCTTTACGTTATTGACTATATTCTAGACAATAAAAAACAACAGAAAATACCAAAAGTTTTCTATCTTGTTTGTTAAATATTGACATTTAAATTTCAACTTTTGTATCGTTTTATACAACAACAACAAGAAAAACAACATCAATTATGTTTCCATTATCTATAGAAAAGTTTCACTTATTTCATATATTCCATACTAAAACTATAGTTTTGGAATAACCTCGTACATATAGGTCAATGCAAAATGTATAATGAAAAGATGTCTTGTATTTTACTATTGAGACAGAAACCAAATAAAAAAGTGGCTGCCCAGACTTTGTCAGATGTAATAAATGCATCAAAATAGTTTTTAATATTGTTTTGATGTAGAAACTCTTCTTAACATTGGTGCAAAATATAACGAAAGATTACCGTATTTATTTTGAATTATAATCATTTCAATCGGTAATGCTATCCTATTTAACACATTTCACAGTAAATACAATACAGTTTCTTTTTCAATTACAAATTTTAGATATATTTTAGATACAAATAATGAAAGAAAATCATAATCTGACCAAACAAAAAGAAAAAAAAAAGAATACAAAAAAAAACTGACAAAAAGAATATTGCATCATTATAATCATACAATATGTTTTCAGATATGTTATTTACAAGTTAAACCGAATGTCTTACTTTTACTGAAAAATATAAATATCTTGAAAAATTATTAAGTTGTTTTATTTTCCTTCATCTTCATTTTTAGATGACATTAAAGTTTCCATTTCCTGAAGTGATGGCCTGCAAACAAATATGTGGTTTTAAAAATGTTTTTAACTTAAGTTATAATTTTTGAACAAAAGTGTAAAAAAAATGAATTCATTTTCGATGGCATGCATATTGCATTGTGACATAATCTTTCTTCTCTTGGAACTCCGTTTTGCCTACTAATTTCTACTTCTTGATCATGTGATGATAACCTTAATTGCGTTAGTTATACTGCACATTTTTTTATATTTACACAATTTTAATATTTTCAAATTCGAGGTCAAACATATCAGGTACGTACCTGAACATATACATACTGTATATTTGTAATTTACTTCACTTATTTATTTCTGAATACCACGTTTGTTTATAAATATTTTATACTCTATTCTTTATAATTTGAAATGACATATTAATTTCGTTTTGCTGTAGTCATAGAAAAGAAAATACCTATTTCGTAAGGAATTGCTTTTATTTCATTTGTCCAATTATTTCCGTTATACGATATGTTATTCATAACATTATACATTCTTCTTATTTATTAAATTATTGTCTGAGTCCAAAATTTTAACCAATATCTAATCATTATATTTTTTATTGTATTCTCATTGGGTACCTCCCGACAAGCTATATTAGTTTACCTTTTAACGCTTTGTGTCTTTCTTAAAAATTTACAATAATATGCGCAATATCTTTACCCCCCGTGATTGCCTATTATTTCGGCGCCGTAATTTAGGAATTATCCCACCAAAGAATCAAATCTGCATTCAATTTTTCTTGCGAAGATAGGTCTATTTGATTACAAACAATAACTAAATCATGTAAAGCAAAAAAAAGGAATGTTGAACAAGTTCTTTTTGTATACGAGGCCTGTGACTGTTTCTTTTAATAAAATGTTTGCTAGATATTTGAATGATGTCACTACTTCAAGTGGGATACTGTTAATAAAATGTTTGTAATATGACGACCTTGTTCGAAAATCATGATTTTAGTTTCGTTAGTGTTAACCTTTGAAGATTATTTTTTTCTTGTTTAAGTTACTAATACCTTTGCGTACGTTTGATTTTGTTATTAATAGTTGTTTGTTTTTGCATTAACAAATTATTGTATATATTTTATACTAGTTTTATTTCCAAAAAAAATATATCCCTTGCTTATTTTACAAGTAAATCAACGTAAAAACACCGAAAATCCGAAACAAAAACTATAAGTTACCTTACTTACGTAATATTACTTTGGTTACAATTGACAGAAGATATAAATCTTGAACAGTAAGATGTATGTGTTTCTAAATTTACATATCTCGCATTGGTAATACATTGAGTTGCAGATGACCTGGGTTATTTCTTTGTAGTGAAGATAAAATTTGTTGATATGTATTTTTTAACAGATTCAAAAGGGAAGTTTAACTAAACAAACAGTTCGCTTTTTGTACTCTCTTTTATTATGCCCCCCTTCGAAGAAGAGGGGGTATATTGTTTTGGTAATGTCGGTCTGTCTGTCTGTCTGTCTGTCTGTCGGTCCGTCAGTCTGTCAGTCTGTCGGTCTGTCCGTCGGTAGACCACATGGTTTCCGCTGATTATCTTGAAAAGTATTTATCAAAAAGTCTTCATATTTCACATAGTGATTGGTCATAACTAGTAGATGACCCCTATTGATTTTGGGGTCACTAGGTCAAAGGTCAATGTCACAGGGACCTTAAATGTCAAAATGGTTTCCGCTGATTATCTTAAAAAGTATGTATCACAAAGTCTTCATATTTCACACAGTGATTGGTCATCACTAGTAGATGACTCCTATTGATTTTGGGGTCACTAGGTCAAAGGTCAAGGCCACAGGGGCCTTAAATGTCAAAATGGTTTCCGCTGATTATCTTAAAAAGTATGTATCACAAAGCCTTCATATTTCACACAGTGATTGGTCATCATTAGTAGATGACCCCTATTGATTTTGGGGTCACTAGGTCAAAGGTCAAGGTCACATGGGCCTTAAATGTCAACATGGTTTCCGCTGATTATCTTGAAAAGTATTTATCACAAAGTCTTCATATTTCACATAGTGAGTGGTCATCACTAGTAGATGACCCCTATTGATTTTGGAGTCACTAGGTCATAGGTCAAGGTCACAGGGACCTTAAATGTCAAAATGGTTTCCGCTTATTATCTTGAAAAGTATGTATCACAAAAGTCTTCATATTTCACACAGTGATTGATCATAACTAGTAGATGACCCCTATTGATTTTGGGGTCACTAGGTCAAAGGTCAAGGTTACAGGGGCTTTAAATGTCAAAATGGTTTCCGCTGATTATCTTAAAAGTAATTATCACAAAGTCTTCATATTTCACATAGTGATTGGTCATAACTAGTAGATGATCCCTATTGATTTTGGGGTCACTTGGTCAAAGGTCAAGGTCACAGGGACCTTAAATGTCAAAATGGTTTCCGCTGATTATCTTGAAAAGTATGTATCACAAAGTCTTCATATTTCACACAGTGATTGGTCATAACTAGTCGATGACCCCTATTGATTTAGGGGTCACTAGGTCAAAGGTCGAGATCACAGGGACATTAAAATGTGAAAATGATTTCTGCTGATTATCTTAAAAAGTATTCATCACAAAGTCTTCATGTTTCACATAGTGATTGGTCATAACTAGTAGATGACCCCTATTGATTTTAGGGTCACTAGGTCAAAGGTCAAGGTCACAGGGGCCTTAAATGTCAAAATGGTTTCCGCTGATTTTCTTGAAAAGTATGTATCACAAAGTTTTCATATTTCACATAGTGATTGGTCATCACTAGTAGATGACCCCTATTGATTTTGGGGTCACTAGGTCAAAGGTCAAGGTCACAGGGACCTTAAAATGTGAAAATGGTTTCCGCTGATTATCTTGAAAAGTATTCATCACAAAGTCTTCATATTTCACATAGTCATTGGTCATCACTAGTAGATGACCCCTATTGATTTTTTGGTCACTAGGTCAAAGGTCAAGGTCACAGGGGCCTTAAATAGCAAAAGGGTTTCCGCTGATTATCTTGAAAACTATTCATCACAAAGTCTTCATATTTCACCTAGTTATTGGTCATTAGTATTAGATGACCTCCATTGATTTAGGGGTCATTAGGTCAAAGGTCAATGTCACATGGGCCTTAAATGTCAAAATGGTTTCCGTTGATTTTTCCATAATTGAACACTTCCATGTACCCATTTTTTGGCAAGTTTCTGTAATAAAATTACCAGTTATGTGAGTCAATGGCTAGAAAGGGGGGTATATGTGTCGTTCGACATTCTTGTTTAACTACGGAATTAATTCATCTGAGTTTTTTCTAGTACAACGTGTACAAGTCGATATCACGACCTGTGATTCGAAACGCACGAAATCCGGAATAGGGAAACGAATAACTGCTTTTGTTTTGATATATGTAGTAACTTGTGTCAATAAGAAATATAATTGATCAATTATATGGTTTATATGAGGATCAATTTACCGATTTGAAGTTAAGCATTGAATATGATAGGGGCCTACTGAAAAAAAAAGATATACGACAACGGACATACCTGATACTGGGGTTTTCCGGACCACTTTTGTGATACGCGACCATTTTAAATGAAATTTTCTTATCCTAATTATATTGGCTACTGCGTTAGTAACGTAGTAAATAATGGCAAAGAAAAACTTGATATATTGACGCTTTTGTCAACATTCTTTCTTGATTTAGGTTGTCAGTAATAATGAATTTACACATTAAACCTTACAAGATCATTATCAACCGTATACTTTAAATTGTATTTCATTTCTTCATTTTAACATCTGGGGGCCAGTGGCTTTAAAGAAAGGACTATTGATAGAAATGTATTTCTGTCGAGTTTTGTGGAACATTTTCGACGAATGGTCGAAAACTTTGCGGATTGAAATGAAACTATCAAATGAAAACCGAAAGTAACTGATGTTAAGGTTAATTACTATAATAAAAGGAAATCAAAATTTTTAGTTTATCAATGTTATTTTCAATCAATGAAATCAAGAGGGCAGGGCTGTTGAAATATTATCATCATACAATGAATACACGTGACCTACGTTTATCTTTAATTGTTTCTATTTAAGTATTTGACATTTAAACAGCTCCCTTCAAAAAGTCGAGTTTTGGTCTTGTCCCAATATTCTTTAGTTTCTCGTTAGATCTTTTCTTTTAAGTAAGAGATGTTTGTCAAATGTTTGTTATAATGCTGTTAGGTTGTTTCTATCTTTTCTTGATTAAAACAATTTTATATCATATATTGTAAAATACCTCAGGATATTTGATAATTGATGGGGAAACAAACGTCTCTTAAAGATCTTCACTGTTACTATGCAAAGAAATAAAACCCAATTTTGAAAAGAAAACCAACAGAAAACTTAACCTAGGTTAAACTTTAAGATCAATGTATACTCTGTACAGAAGCCCACTGGGGCCGTTTTGTGTTGGAAGTTAGAAGTTAGAACTTAGATCTTAGAACTTAGATTTTTGATCTTAGAACTTAGATCTTAGAACTCAGGTCTTAGTTTTTAGAACTAGAGGTTCCGTAAAGGCGGGAAAACGCCATATTTGATGCAAGATACACATGAAGATGTATGTGAGGTAAACTTCTAATGATATTTTTTTATTACTTATTTGCTTTTAAGAATTGCAGAGATATAGCTATTATGTTAAAATAATAGGTGATTATATCTGTATAACTTAAAAGGCGTGGTGAAAAGCAACAAATTTCAATAGGAGGCAAAGGTGGCTATTTAGCCCAGTGTAGCTATTTTAGCCAAAACTTGCAACAAAAAGACCTACGATGAGGGACAGAAGCGTCAAAACTGATATATGTTGTCTTTATATTTGTAATTTTACAATTGTCAAATTTGGAACAGTATTTAAATTTGTGTAAATGCCAGTTTTTATTTAAGTGTAGAAACTCTTTTGATTATTTTTGGTATTTAAGAATCTTATTTATTTCTTTTCCGGACGACAAAAATGGTGTCTACATGGGCGTGGATGTTTGGAATTCGCCGTTATAACCAGTATCTAGTGTTGTGATCACGGATTTAGCTGTCATTCTCAGAGGGGCGCATTTTAAAAGATAAGAACTAATCTACAATTTATTTTAAAAGGATATCAAACTAATACTTAAAGCTAACGATCTTGTCCAACACAAAACACGTACACAAGGACAAAGTTAGGGACTCCATAACTGAAGTAACCCAGGGTAGTGCCAGGTGTGTAGATTTCGATTGAGGTAGCACATATTAGAGACGACTGACTACCGGTTGGAATGTCTAAAGATCCTGTAATGAGGCTGATGCCACAAAATCGGTCCCGAAGGAAAAAATGAAAGCAAAGCACGCCAATTATGTCGGCGAAGATATGTCTCGAAAGGTCCTTACTTTGTGTGGCATGTAAATGGTTACCACAAGTGAAAGCGATATGAATTCTGCAGCTATGGAGGGATCGACGGATACAGTCTACGCATTTAATGTCTCGAAGTATCAAACAGCAAAACCTTGCCCGCATTGATTGCGTCATTCTACCTTACACAGTAAACGAATTAGGCATTTTACAGAAATGTATATCCAAATTCTTAGTTCATCGTACTGGTTAAATTTTCAAGTTCATGTGCATGTATATTTGAATATAACTGACGGATTAAGAAACGCTATGTTATTTTCTTTAACTTTTAACAAAACGTTAAAAATAAGTATTATGTTAACACTTTATTTTGATGTTTTATTTCATATGAACCATGCTTACAAGAACATCCATCGTACACGGTTAGAAGTTTCTTATTTATAGGGAGAAATTATTAGAAATGCATTACATGTTTTAAATGTTCATTTTGTTTATATTGTTTTCCAATGTAGATAAGATTTGCCTGTTTTAGTTTTTGTTCATATCGTTTGCCTGGTGTGTATTTTTGAGGTTTTGAGAAGTTCTTTCGACATGAGTGAAGATTCGCAAGAAAGCCAAACACTACAACAGTTCTAGGTGGCTCTGTACTTCCAATTTTATTTCTTCAGAATAATTCATAGCATACCTTTTGCACGAGGTATTGTGAGTTGCATTTTCCATTCAACAATATGCACTATTTTATTATAATTATGTAAACATAAGCTTTTACTACATTACCATTTGACTTATATTCATACATAACCATCCTAGTGATAAGACCTTTTTTAATGTCTTGGCTTTAACCATAAATTTTATTAAAATCTGAAAAAAAAAATCCAACACTTTTTTAGAATTACATGTACAAGCTTTCAGTTTGAATCCACACGTAATAACTCGTGACTTTTTTAACTATTTACTTTAACTGTGAATATATGGCCTGGTCCTAGGGATAACCATGATCTCAAATAATATTTATTAATTTATAACATTTACGATTTGCTTGAACTGGCTTATATTCATACATACTCGTTAAATATGTGATTGAATTTTACAACAACCTTAGCGTTTTTGACCTTATTGGCTCATGGTATCTCTGAGATTATACACACTTCTCTTTTCTAAGGATAACATTAAACATATCATTGATTTTTATTTTAAGTCCAATGTTTAAGTTCTAATGTCTAAGTTCTAAGAACTAAGTTATAATGTCTATGTTCTAATGTCTAAGTTCTAATAACTAAGTTCTAAAGTCTACGTTGTAGTGATTTAATCTAATGTCTTTGTTATAATGTCTAAGTTCTAAGATAGGTGGCCAAAGTTTATGCCACTTTGTAGGTCCTTTACTACCACGGCCCCCTTTGGACCATCTGTTTCAAGTCCTTTATTTTGATTTTGTCTGCACCACATTGTTATACCTATTGACTAGTTTGAAAGGCAAGCGCAAGTACAGATGAGTCGCGTGAAAATAAGTTGATATGGTCCTTCTGATGCTGATAATTCTTTTATCAAAAGGCCAACACACAAAAAAAAACAATAAATAAACGTAATGCATAACAAAAAATGCTTTTGCAATCTGTGATTTGCCTTATCAAAGGAAGTTAAGGGAACATGCAACTATAATCACAATTATGACATTTATTTCTTATAAAATCGTAATGGATTCTTTCATTATTTGTGCAGGCTTTACATCAAGTATTATAGCCAGTTATATAACAATTGTTTGAAAGGCCATCATTCGGTACCCTGCCAATGCGACGACCATATACTTCCTTTGTAAAATTATATTGTGCCTATTCAGTAATGCGATTCCTCGTGAATATACTGATGGCCTCAATTTGTAGCCAAGAGCAGATCACACCATCAACAATTTGTGAAGAAATATGCTCCTTTCTCACCTTAGGAAATAGTAACTAATACTATATTTTATAAGACAAATCATTGTCTTATACTTATATATCATGGAAACCCCAATCTGTATCAACCCGCTGATAATTTTATCAAATATTAATACAGAAGTACACGTCGTTTAAATTAATGCAATGGTTATCTTGTTTGTTTAAGAGGCTAATATGATCTTGACCTAGTAGAAAAGGAAACACGGAAGGATTGGCCGCTGATGCAAAATGCACATAATTTAAAATGTAGAATAGACACACATTTTGATCGGGTCATTTATTGAAGCTCTGACTATACCAGACATTCCTTATAAACAATTATTAAGTTACAGTTCAATAGGTATATCAACAAGATTCCTAGCATCATTTAGCACAAAAGATATTATCAAGACACAAAGGTTGAAGGGTCTGAAATAACATAAGTCTTCGCTTAGAATTATAATATAATTAATATAATAACTAATTAATGAATAATATAATTCATAATTAAGAATTATGAATGCAAACACGAAACCCAATTACATGTTTTCTGTTAGTCATTGTAAAGTTCCACAATCATTTGTAAAAATTCAAGGTACAATGTTAACGATTCGTTGAATAGCTGTCGGAAGCTTTCTGTTATTCAAAGATAGCAGTTGAACAAGTTTCTCGTTTTTGTTACAATGAAGCAGTTTAAGGATCCATAAAAGTCTGGCATATCTGTATGTCTTCTTGATCAACACAGATGACCAAAGTTATGCCCACGATAGATTCCAGGTACAATATACATTATATTAGATCTTCCGAAAGGTATTTAAAAATTCTTGGATTATTTTCAAAAAAAGGTCGGTTTGGGATAAATACATAAAAAAATATTTTTAGAATTAAATGTGTCAGATTTTTTTAATCCAAATTTTGAAATCTAAAAATCCTTCTACACTTTTTCAATACATAGAACTTTAAAACCTGATACACTGTCTGTGTCTTTTAAATGTAAATCTTTTGTAGAAAATGTACGTGAATTTTCATTCCTCTAACGCACGAAGGACCTTGGGGATATTCCTTTTTTTGTTTAATTGTCGGGATAGAAAATGAGAAAACCTGGGGGCCCAGTTGTACTGTTTGATACTTCGAGCTAAAAAAATGAGTCGAGGGGTCGATCCCCCGGTGGATGCAGAATAACATGGTTTAAAACTTTCCGAAATTTTTTACATGCAACACAAGGGTAAACAGTTCAAACTCGGGGAAATTCGCCCCTCTGAGAATGAAGCTTCTGTGTTTTTAAACACTTTTTTTCTGGGGGAAATTAAAACAGTCAAATTCCAAACCTCCATGCCCATTTAGAGACGTTTTTCATGGATTAAGAAGATTCTGCATAAGGAAACATTATTTTAATACACCTTAGATTTTCGGCATTTTAATTATTGTAAAAAAGATACACATTTTTAAATACTGATTGTGGAATTACAATTAGGCAGCATATATTAGTTTCAACGCTTGTGTCCTTGCCTGTTGAAGATAGCTTGGTCGACCTTTGCCTCTCATTGAATTTGGTTGTTTTTTTACCAGTTGCGTACGGATACGTTAATACGCACGGGCATATAGAAAGAACAGAGTTTCGAAAAAATATCAGATTTCGAATATAAAATAAAATAAAATAATTTTGGCGTAGATCTATCAACACATTCGTAACTGCTTATTGATTCTATAAACATGTATGCTTAGGATGTTACCTTATTCGATTATGTGTTACCTATTTTGATAATGTGTATACAATCAAAGGCTTTGAGAGAAGGGAGTAAGCACAATATGAGCAAATTGATTATATTGCATGTGTATATATAAGGAAGTCATTTTAGAGAGGTTTATTCTATTGTTGTTTCAGACTCAAAGTTCTTGAGGAGGCATGGTTGAATTATCTTAAGATTCCAATGCGATTCTATTAAGATTGAGACTTTTTAACTTAGAAAACAAAATCCTCAGTCTTTCTACAGAGCCTCGGAGCGATTTACACAATGTAAAAATATGATATTAACATTTTTCTTGGAAATTTCTCTCTTTTATCTCAGATTGAATTATTCTTTTAATAATTTATGTTATAATGCTTATTGATGTCCAATTTTGTTACACTCCTTTTTCTAGCAGAATCAAAATTTGTGAAAAGAAAGCATTTATGTCATTTGTTTACATTTATACACACAATTAAGTCTTGTCTTCAACTTTGCGTTTGTTGTGCAATGTAAGGAAGCTGGCCATACGATATTCTTTGTTAATATTTTACCTTGTCAGATTATTTTGTCTAAATAAATAAGATACATTCATCTTATATTCATAACCATTTCAAACTTTGTAGAATAATTTGGGCCCTATGAGAGCGAACCATTGCCCACCATTGCCCACTTCTATTATCACAAACCATACACAACTTTTTGTTTATTTGACCGTAAAAAGAATATTTACAAATATATCATTATAGAATTTTTTTTACTGTTTAATTCGAGTTTAGAAATAAATTGCATACTTCTGCAATTTATGACATATATTCTTTATTATACGCGGTCTCATCAATACACTTGAAACATAGATAAATATACAACGAGAACAATATATAACCATGTCCCAATTCTTTTATTTTGGCCGACTTTAAGTAACGAGTTGGCCAGTCTTTTTACACCAACATGTTTTTATGTGCGTTAGACAATAAGTTATAAAATGACTTAAATATTTTGAATGAACATTGAAAGAGTTGAAAATAATTATTTTCTTTTTAATTGAAATAATACGCATTTTGAAAATACTTTTTATGGAACCTACATGACCGTGCGATGCAACAATTTAGCTGACAATACAATAACCTATTGTTACACTAAAACATTTAAGGTGTTGTGTTTGTACTATCGTTATACAAATCATTTTAAAGTATTTTTTCCTTGATTATATCTCATAAAACAAAAGAAAAATAACAAAGAAAAAATCTTGTTAAAAAGCAAATAAAGCCCATCTTGATTATATTGTAGACACCTGGCTATGTTCGGGTTTTCTAGTAGTAAATAAGTTTTGAACTTTAAAAACAGTTTACAAGTTAGACTTTGTGAAAGTTCTCTTACATCCAATACATGTACTTATAACTATATAATGATAAAGACAATAGTAGTACAATTAAATGACATTTTATCGGTTAGATATACCCTAAATACCCGATATACCACTGCACAGCTAGCTATAGATATATTTGGTATAAATCTAAGGCAACCAGTCTGCCAAAGACCTTGGCTTTACTCAAATAAAGCTGAGGTTCGTCACTGTCTTATATATATAGATATAATCAATTAATCTTTTAACGGTTTAGCTATATCTCTGCAATATTTTGATTTTAAATAAAATTAAAGAAATATAATAGAAAGTTCATAAATCTCATGTACATTTCGTGTCCATTTTGCAGTTAATATGGCGTTTTCCCGCCTTTATGGACCTCTAAGTTCTAAGAGCTAAGACCTAAGTTCTAAGATCTAACATCTAAACTCAAAACGGCCTCAATGGGCTTCGTAACTCTGGCTTAATTACGTTTTTCCTTTTCATAAACTTTCTTAAGCTCACCTAACCACGAAGTAGGCAATCTGTAGCACTGTAATATCCCGCGTCCGTCGTAAGTACGTCGTCAACATTAAGGTTTTTTTACTCTAGTTGCCACAGTTATGGTTTGATCATAATCAAACTTTGTCAGAATGTTTTCCTAAATGAAATACAGGTCAAATTCGAATATAGGTATCAGGAGCGTACAAAATAGAAAAATCTTATTAACACTCTAGTGGCTACTGTGTTAGCATAGTGACGTATTGTCATCTGGTCCACAAACCGTAAAGTCGGTGTCTAGTCAATTGTTTATAACATAAATCTTTTTCCATAACATAGTTAATATCTTGTTAATTAATTTCTTTTAAATACAAGAAATTCCTTATGTTTAATCGTCAAAGTATTTTCTAAAGTTTTCGTAAAATATCAGTGTTTCTCCTAATCCCCCCTCTCTCTTGCACATAGGAAGCCCTCCTTTTATAGTAAACGGTGGCTGGCGAAATAACCTAGAAAGTTTGGAAATGCGTACTGCGTCATTCTGACGTGGTGGTTATCGTGGTTTCCTACCCACGTCAGATGGAGTTTACCTTACGCAACTGACTAATTTGGTAACCAAGTTTCAATAGTTGATGCATCTATCATGGCGGAAACATGACTAATACAACTACGTGAAAGGCGTGGACGCATACCCACACCATAACTCCATATTTGTGGATAGATCTCGCAATTACTGCATACGTCATCCTGTCATATATTTTATGTAATCTAAATATTAATAATCAAATTGCTTTGGAGCATGTACCTATCGCCATTTTAAGAAAAGCGGTACTTTGCAAAAGAGTTACGTCAGTCTGCCCTGGAATGCAGACACATTTTACTTCATACCGACTTTGCATCTTTACAGAAGTTTAGTGTCGAACTTTATTTGTCATCCAATGAAAACGCTGTGTTTCATAAAAATTGTGTGCGTTAATTTTCATAGAAGAACAAAAGTCGATACTATCTAGATATCCGTTCATAGTCGACTTCTATTTTTCATATTACTTCATAGAACCGCAAAGTGACGTAATAAAGTGAATAATAATGAGGCCAAATAAAGCTTTACACTAAATATGTAAGTATTCATCCGTAGCTGTTCTACAGAAATTAGAAACATTCTTTTGTCGCTATTGCGGCCGTCAAACTTCTAATTTCTGTAGAACAGCACGGATGAACACCGACATATACATAGTGAGCCGTCTACGCACAACATCTAAATAGTTGCACTAGAATAAAATTAAGCATCGTGCTATCAACTATGTTACAACCGTTTTGATCTAAAATATGATCCTGAAGATTGGTCAGAAAAGTGGTATTAATGATTTCGTGATCAAGTTCAAATATTGGTCCCTTTAGTCAAAAACTAGGTCACACATCCCAAATACAGAAAAAACTTTGTTAAGACTCTAAGGGTTGCTGTTTTGGACCAAATATCCTGGAAACTGGTCAGAAAGGTTTTTATTTTTATATTTAGGTCACGTTTGTATATGGGTCACCTGGTTAAAAAACTAGGTCACATAGTCCAAATATGAAAAAAACGTTGTTATCACTCCAGAGGGTACTGTTTTTATCCAAATGTTCTGAAAATTAGTCAATAAGGTTGCTTAATTTAAACGACGTGTACTTGCTTATTCATTTATCCTTGAAGTTGGTCAGAAATGAAGTTTTGGTAATTGGTCAAGTCCGAATATGGGTCACCTGGGGTAAAAAACTAGGTCGCACAGCCCAAATATGCAAATAACTCGTTAACACGGGAGGCAACGGTTTTGATTCAATTTTCTTTTTGTAAATTAGTCAGAAAGGTTGTTTCAATGATTTCTAGGTCAAGTTCAAATGTGGGTTACCTGGGTTAAAACGATATCTAGATCGTCTAAATTCGGAAAAGAACCTTGTCAACACGCTTGGGACTGACTCTTTTTACAGTCGAAATTTCAAGGTCAAGTATGAATATGAGTCACCTTGGGTCAAAACCTAGGTCAGACAACCCATATATTGAATACCTTGTTAACACTCTAAGGGATTTTTTTCAGTCCAAATATCCTAGACACTAGTCAGAAAGGTTGTTTTGTTGTTTTCTATGTCAAGTTCGAATACGGGTCACTTGAGGTTAAAAACTTGGTTATTTAGTCTAAAAATTGAAGAAAAAAACATTGTTTACACTCTAGTGGCTACTGTTTTAATCAAAATATCCTAAATAATTGTCAGATATATATTCATGATTATTCCGAGGTCAGGTTTGAATCTTGGTAGCTTTGGTTCAAAATATATGTCACACAGCCAAATTATAGAATAACCTAGTTAACACTCTAGCTGGCCTCTAGTTTGGTACAAATATCCTGTTATTGGTCAGAAAGGTTAATTTGCTGATTTCTAGATCAAATTCGAATATAAATGATCTTTGGTCAAAAGCTATGACACATAGCCTAAATAGAAACTCGTTGTTGACACACTAGGGGCTATTGTTACAGTCCAGCTTTAAAAAGATAGTCATGGTGATTTCAAGGGCAAATTCGAATATAGGTTACCTGCGGTCAAAAATATGTCAAACAGTCCCAATATGGAAAAATCTTGTTTACACTATAGGGGATACTGTTCGAGTCCAAATATGGAAATTGGGACTGAGCCTTCATAATTAGGTGAGCGATATAAAGGTATTCGTGGCCCTCTTGTTTTTTTGATACTGATAGACATAAAACAATGCTAAAATGTTAAGAAATGTCATTATGTCAGTGTAATGATATAGAAAATGAATAAGTTCAGCTTAAACTACTTTAGAGACACAAGATATAATTATAAACTCCGTTGTATGTTACAACTTACTGAGTTGTTTTGATCTACAAATGAAAATATTTAGAATAAATTAGCAAATTATTTTTTTAAAAAGGCATTTGCATTTTTGAAAGAAGACATTTATTTTTTTAAACAAGTTCTAAATTAAAAATGACGTAAAGTCATGGATGTATAACTATTAATCGAATAGATGGACAGTTAAATTGAAAATTTAATTAGAACAAAATGTATTAAATATATTTGGATATAATAAAATTGTATTATTTACAAATATCATATAACTTCCTGTTTGTAAACAAATGTATGTTTGAAAAGAGGATTTTTAAAGCTCAATTTATATGAAGAATTATAATGTTTTTTCTGTTATGTTTATTTAGGCATACGAGTATATCATGATTTTTTTCATTGCTTCACAGTCATATGGAATCTGTTATTAAATAAGTATTGTAGGTTCGCAACATATTAATTTGTAGTCTAGGTCGTTTTATATCCACTCATTTATTTTAAGAAGTATTCTTCAAAGCTTCAAATTTCTACTTTCAGCAGCGAGTCAACATACTCCTTGTCAATTTAAAACTGGCCCGAAAATATTGATAATTCACAATTATAACTTTCTGGCAGTCGTTTCTCGTAATCTGATTTCAAATAGCGCAATATTAGACCTAAGATAAAATAATGATTTTTCCCTCGCTTTACTTTCCCACTTAAATCAAAGGTACCAGAATATATTTTGTTGCCAAAGAAAAAGAATGCTTAAATTATTATAAACTTAAAGCAGAGTAAGTCAAGGAGAGTCACATCATTCTTAATATTTTCTCTTGTTTCTGCACGGTCAATATGAAAAGCGGGTTATAATATGTCAGATAACTGTATAGTATCAAGTAACATGGCCAGCGATTGGCAGCAAACAGTGTAGGGAAACCGTGCAAAATTCATTGGGACATCGGATAAATGGATGGAAATGTAATATTTACAGGTGTGGAAATTATTTAAGAAACTAACACGACGTTGTTTTCGCAAGAAAATAAACTGTTACTGTTCATAAGTATCTAGGATAATTTTATATTTTTATTTACTTACTTTAGAGGGGGGTAATCATCTTATGGGACATTTGCAAATAATTTGGTAGGTCAACCCTGCCATTTTAATTTATCAGGCATCTTTGTCTCCTAGAAAAGTCAGATTTTTATCATAAATACCCAATTTTAAGGTAAGTTTTATAATGTAAGTCTAGCGGGAAATAAATACAATAGTCTGACATAATTTAAGCATTATAAGGTTAGAACCATCGCCAATGACAGAATCACTATTTAGCTCCAAAAACGGCGACCAAAGCCCTCGAAAACCTAGTTTTCATTTGTATAATTGTATCAAACTGAACTAAATTCACAGATTCTATATAAATTACAAATTTAAATGTATATCCACAGAGTGTAAGTGTGCATTTTCTTTAACAAGAATCAAGCGGATATCTTTATTCGTTTAACAAAATTGTTAAAGTTACGCTCGTGTGGAAAACCGAATGTTTATAATGTGTAAGGTGTCCCATTTAATGGTTATGATTGGATGAGTATCTAAAATTGCATTGTGTTTTACCAATAAATTGTATTTTCGATGAGATTTGGTCCTCACGTTCTACTGCAGGTATTTGTTTCAAATTTACCTTTTCCCTAAAATGTATACATGTACATGTATAAGTAACATCTTAATGACATATTTTTTACAAAAGAACAAAAATATTAATAAGAAACAAAAAAGAAATGGCGACAAAAATCTTATTTTTCTCAAAGCCAGATCTTTCTTGAACTTCGTAAATAAATAAATGCCAGTATTTTGTACCGTAAACAAGAACGAATTAATTGGTGGTGTTCAACCTATAATAGAAGTGCTCCGAGTATCTCCAAACTCCTCACAGTTATTTGATTGGCTACGCTCTGTGAAGCGAATGACGGGAGAACCCCTGCGTTTTATTCGGTCGAAGGCCGTCTAATTTCACATTGACTTCCGCTTAATTTAACAGTAAAGAAATGAATATAGGCAGAATTTGTATTGGTCATTTTAACACTTATAGCCTGTTCGATTAATACTTAAGAAGAGCTTCCGTAATAAGTAGAGGTCTGTTCGATTGCGCGATGGCAAGAAGTGTTGGAAAAAGATTTAAGTCAGAATAAATATAAAAATACAATAATGATATTAGATATATAATGTTTATTGCTTTTAATGTGATTTCAATTTAATATATTCACGTCATATATGTTATTCAAGAGTGCTCCAGCCCTCGCGGGGCGTGCGGTCCCGCTCCTGATTTCCGTGTTTTAAGAGACAGGTGATAATTTAAGTTAAGGTAATTAATGAGGGTTTTTTTTTCAAGTAAAATAGTTACGATCTAAGCTCTGCTTTGCATTTTCCTCCATATTTCATTTAATCAATGTACATATGTAATTTCCCGCTGCTGACATTCTTTCATATATAAATATATTTCATATATGAAACAGTTGTTTCATACATGTACAAAGTCTACATAATTACTTATTAATCTACTGTGTTTAGCGGAAAACCTCATAAACGTTTTAGGACCCATATGCGGAACGAAATAAAGATATCAGATTTTATTTAAAAGTCGCGACTTTAGGTGACTAAGCTGTAATAAATGCAAACCAATGAATATTTTGCTTAGATATAAAGCTGTGAGTATTTAGCTTTGCATTGCAACTACATTAGTGACACAAAGAGAACAACGCTGCACTCCTGTCATGTCACATAATAGTCGTGTAAGTCTTGTTTGTATTGGAATGACTTTCCTTACATGGTAAGCACCACTGAAAGCATTTTTTTTTTAATTTTATATTTGGCCCTCTCTCATTATACGATGAGTATAATTATGCAAATTTAAATGATTTACAAAACATCCGAAATAATATACAATAGTACTAAATCTAAAGAGAAAATGACCTGTGTGTAGGTGTGATTTTGCAAGCGCATTTTTCTTGCGCAGAGCTTCTCAATTGCTGCATTGCTGCAACATTTGTATTTTGTTACAAAAATGATTTACAATTTAAATGAAAAGTGTAGAACAGTTTCAATTATTCCAATAATCATGATATATCTGCGAACTGTAAATTATAATGCTTAGGGTATTGCCATCCTAATGCATTACCTCCGCTTTGAAGAGTATTCAAATAGGCTAGAACTACTGTTAACTACATTGAAAATGAGGGCCGTGAGTTCAATCCCCAGACGGGTCAACTTTTTTCTTTCTTTTTTTCTTTTAACATTATTTATGTATCTCTCATGTCCAATTTGGAAAGAAAAAAGTGTTTAATTTTTATTTTTTTATTTATATAGGTATTTATTGACTAAATTATGCTAAATCTAATAATAAATATGGTACCTGATATTATCAAAGTGTAATAAAATCAAAACTAGATGGTAAAAGTATTTAATATTTTACAAGATCAACCAATATACTTCTTTAAAAGTTTAGGGAAACTTTGAAAACAGGCACTAATTTGGGTAAATTTTAAGGATTTTTTAAATTAGGCTCCCTAAGTAGGAAAATGATCAGACGCGTGGTAAAAATGGGTGGGGTAGGGTAACATTTTTATACAGATTAGTAGAAACCATAATTTTGCTTATGTGTTAGCTGAATGGTACTATTTGTTTTTTACCAAAAATTATGGGAAAACATTTTTCATTAGAATGTTATTGCAGATTATTTAAAGGTTCCTCATTTCTAAAAAAGGGCCCTCATAATATCCTAGATTGAGTTCAGAAAAGTGGCCATAACTTGATTTTCGTACGGTAAACTTTGTTTAAATTTTGCATACAGGTGTACTTTAAAGGATATATCTGACCAATGATATACATTTTTTAGTTCCTTTTAGTTCCTAATCTATTCGATTTATTTCACATGACACGAATATGTTCTATACATTTAGTAAAAAAGAAAGGAAAGTTAAAGTGATTTCTTTCTCAGCTCAATTTAGTTGATATTTTAGGTAACCGCCTCCGTGGTCGTGGGGTTAGAGTCGATGACTTCGAATCCAGTTACCTCTCTGGCGTGGGTTCTATCCCCGGGAGACGCTTCGGTAGTTTAGCGCGGAGGAAGGTAGTCTAGTACTGGTGTAACTCTCCTGGAACGATGGTTAGGAAACTACCCGCCTATATGACTGCAATACTGTTGGGAAAAGGCGTAAAATTAAACAAACACACAACCAAACAAACAAAATGCTGTTTAAGCTACTGTTCAATAGCAAAATGGAAACATTAATCTATTAATTATTTTTAGAGAATTACTATTTCGCAAAATAAAGACATAATTTTGCACTTATTTTTCTCCTGATACAGCTACATGATTCACAACATTATCACCAGTTGCATATTAAAATTACATTTTTACATAATGGGCATTGACTTGTTTGTGAAACAAAGCTTGCTTCGCCCTTTACACATCAATTGGCACTCTAGTTTCGTTTGTTTCCCTAATATAACAGAAATTTACATTTTAAATTGCTAGAATGTTTTTAAAGTTCATGGTTTTGTTTGTTTTTGTTTAAGTGGTTCGATAGAAGTATATTCATATCGGAATTGCAATAATACATGAACTGCTTGAGAAGTTAATCATACTCTTATGATTATCTTTTTCTTTTAAATTATTTTTTTGAAAAAGAAGGTTGTTAACATTTTTCGTAAGACTAACTTTTAATTTAAAATTAGTTCCAACAAACACCTGAATATCAACAACATGATGTGAAAAATCGGAACCACATAAGATTATTTGCAGTTTCCTTTTACTTATTAAATAGTATATGTTTTTAATATCTAAAAATTCTTCTTTCAGATGTTTTCTATCAACGCAATGTGCTTGCTGTTGATTTTTATAGGTAAAACCTTATTATAAATTTTTAAGGGAAAGATAACGACAAAATTTAATATTCTTTTACAAAGTGCCCATTGTTTTAGATATCGTAATAAGTAAATAATATATTGTAAGCATCAGCATTTATTTGTCTCATTTAGTAACTAAAATGATGTAATAGAAACGAATAAAAATAATATTGCTCGGATGTTTTTGTTAAATATATAATTTTAAAATCAAATGTTAAATTTCACCAATTTTAATAAAATCTATAAACCAAGCAGAACTTTGTGTCAGCATTCATTTGAAAAACAGATTGAATAGAAGAAACCTTTGTGATAACAGGGTCTTTTAAATTTTCTATTTGAAAGACCCTGGTGATTAACACATATAATATACTTTTTTCAATTTGTTTATACAATTTTAAATCCCTTTTAAGTCCCTCATAAGTAACATAAAATTATAAGAGTTGGTGTGTGAGTGAGTGAATGAGTGAGTGAGTGTGTGAGTTGGTGAGTGAGTGAGTGAGTGAGTGAGTGAGTGAGTGAGTGAGTGAGTGAGTGAGTGAGTGAGTGAGTGAGTGAGTGAGTGAGTGAGTGAGTGAGTGAGTGAGTGAGTGAGTGAGCAGACATGTAGAAATGTAGACAGGCATGTAAGTAAGAAAATAAGAAGGTAAAGAGTTAAATAAAGTAAATGAAAGTACGGAATGTAACGGTACGGTAGAGTACTGTACAGTACTCTACATTCCACTATAATAAAGTATAGAAAAATGTATATATTTGTATAATATATTCAATATAATAATGAAGTAGTGAAGAGCAGTTTAGTTTAGTAATATATATATTGTAATGTAATGTAGCGAAGTATAGTGTAGTGAAGTGTAGTAAATTGTATTAAACAGCCTCCGGAATAAGTTTGCAAATCCGGAATTTTCGCAAACTCAACTACCCTTTTTAACATAGTTTCAATACAAAAAGTTAAATCAAACAGTAATTTGGATAAAAATAGACGATTATTGACCGATTACACAAAGATAGCGCAATAATTAAACGCTGTGTGAGCGTTCAAAGTGTGACCTCCCATGGGGTTTTTCAATTCTCCCACGGGTTTTTACGTATCCCACTGGGACTTTAGTGGGGTTGAAACCCCATTTCTTAAAGTGGGAGAATAAATCCGTGGGAGGAAAAATATTTTTTTTTTCTAAATATTTTTACATGTGTTGAATATATAATACTTATAATAAACTTATAAGTATTCGAGGAATATATTTAAAGAATTTTGCAATTCTCCCATTGGCTGAACTAACCCATTTTGGGG